>NC_054747.1:691406-829235 GCF_018143015.1 Lytechinus variegatus
ACGCCACGAATGTTCGGATTAACGAACCCTTTTACGTTTTCGGATTAACGAACATCGAGGTATAGGCAATTTACGTGTTTCGGAATTACGAATCTTCAGAATAAAGAACCTTCGGAATATTACGAAGTGTAGCCATTCCGAAGGTTCGATAATCCGAAAACGAAATAAGGTTCGATGTTGCGAAGGTTCGTCAGTCCAAAAACGAAATAAGGTTCGTTGTTCCGAAGGTTCGTTAATCCGAAAACGAAATAAGGTTCGTTGTTCTAAAGGTTCGTTAGTCCGAAAACGAAATAAGGTTCGTTAATCATTACGTTTTTGGACTAACGAACCTCATTTCGTTTTCGGATTAACGAACCTTCGGAATTACGAACCTAACTTTGTTTTCTGACTAACGAACCTTCAGAATTACGAACCTCATTTCGTTTTCGGATCAACGAACCTCATTTCGTTTTCGGATTAACGAATTAACCTTCGGAATTACGAACCTCATTTCGTTTTTCGGACTTATGAACCTTCGGAATAACGAACCTTCGGAATATCCGAACCTTTGTAATAACGAAGCTTCGGAATTACGAATGTATGTGATAATATCAGCCGCCAGGACCTCGACAATAGTCTATTATTTTTTTCTCCCATCCTAGTTTCACCTCATGTTGGGATCCATCCTCTCGTATCATGCCTATCTACCACCACCACCCAGTCCTGTCTGTCTGTCTCTCTTACAGTTTAATGGGTCGCGTGCGGCTAATCCATCGACTTGTAAACACGTCTGGCCTACCATTGATAACAATCGAGCGAAGAAAGCTGATCTTGACCTATCTCAAGGGAAAGGGAGAAAAACAAAAATCATACTAGTCTACATTCGGACCTACTTTCGTACACTATAAGAAAAAAAAGATTACCCCAAGATTGGGTCAAATGGGAACATACATGTTAGTTGGGTAAAAACATATCAAATATTCTGTAAAACTTCAATTTACTGAAATTTACCCTTAAAACGTGCATTTTGCCTAATGTGGGGGTTTTCAAAATATCCAGGAAAATCAAAATGATTTGATGGTAAAGTAAAATTGCTCTTGCATTGTGCATGCGTTTTCTCCAAAATGTGAAATACCTAAAAGAAATCAGAGTATCGACTGAGCCCCCATTTTGTAGATTTTAAGTGTTCCCTATATCATCTGTAAATAAAAAAAATCTGCATAAACATGATAATGTATATCATCATTTTTATATTTATCACATTATCAAACATTATTTATCTCTTTTTATTTTGAAGATTTCGTTTCCCTTTTCTATAATCTACATTTATCTTATTTCAAATTGTCCTATTAATCCATGCTTATGAGCACATCACTGGCGTACAGAAAGGGAGGGGGGTGGGGGTGGCGTGGACCCCCCAAATTTTCACACACAACAATGAATGGGGATGCGACTTAAGCCTACTTTTTACGTGTAATCATAATCATATATTTGACAATTTTTTTCTTAATATATTTTGTGAAGAAAAAAGTAATTTTATTTCTTATCGATAGTTTGCCAATTTTACGTCGAAAATACAAGTTTTTAAACGGAACCATCGTAAATATTTCATATTCACTTTTATTTATTGCCATTGTTATAATCTTCTGCATTCTATAGTATAATCAGATATATTTCTCGCATTGTGTTGATCATTTGTCATATGTTTTTTGAAGTATGAGAATAAATTAAAACTCAATATCAAATGAAAATTAAATATCATGTCGTTTCTTCGTAAGAAAACTTGTAACTTCTCAAACTAATCTAATAAGTTTCTTTTTAAAGAGAGAGAATAAAAATAAGAACATACTGAGTGTGCCTAAAAATTACCACTATAAAGTTGATGTTTTGAAACGGAGTTTGATCATGTAATCTTGTATAAATCTGGTTGCTCTCGACAGCTTACCAGAATAGATTATCCCGATCTGGCGAATTTTCAAAATTTGTACGCAATGATCTCCCCTATTCGCAAAATCCACTGGCCCTAAGCAATTAAAGCTGGCCACGCCCCTGTTGGTTAATCTACGCACGCGTACCCCTGACTCCCAGTGAGAGGTCGTGACCCCGCCCCGTGTGAGATTAATGTGACGCATGTGGGTTCAACGATCTCATGGGGGAGGGGTTAATCTGATGGCAACCTGTGGCGTTAGATCAAGTTCATTGACGAGAAGTTGAGTGAAGTCTTTGTGGGTTTAATGTACATCATCTGAGTGAAAATGCGTTAGATTGGGGAATTACGATTGAGAGCGAGGGTGAAGAAGAGACACCTTAAACGAGAAGTGGAGGAGGAGGAGAAGAAGAAGGAGAAGAAGAAGAAGAAAAAATAGAAAAAGAATAAGAACTTAGATAAAAAGAAGAAAAAGAAAAGGAGGAAGAAAAATAAGGAGGAGAAGGAGAATACAAAGAAGATGAAGAAGTAGAAGAAGAAGAAAAAAATAGGAGATGAAGAAGAAGAAAAAAGAGGAGGAAAGAAGAAGAAGAAGACAAAAAAGAAGATCGAGAAGATAAAGAAGATGCAACGGTAATTCACCGGTCAAAACTTGTAGAGAATCTAATGATACATTGTATATCGTTCCTGTAATCAATTTCAAAGCTCTATATTGTATAGAGTCAAGCTTTTTCTTAAGAGATGTACAGGCAGAATCATACATTTCAATTCCATAGTCTAAAACAGATAAAATAAGACCTTTGTATATCATCATCAAAATTTCATACCTATTCCCCCAGGACGTACCCGAAACACATGATAAATTTAATCTTTTCTTACATTTATCAATAATCGCATTAATGTGGCTAGACCAAGTTAGCTTCGAATATAACCACATACCAAGAAATTGGACTGCTCACAATGAGGCAAAACATGCCCATTTATTTCCAAAGTAATGTCTTACTTTTGTTAATTGGTAAAAACTAAAACGACAGACTTAGTGTGAGAAATATTCAATTTCCATCTCCAGCACCAGATTTCGATTTCATGCTTGTCCTGGCCAACTGACAAAAGATGGCGTCCTTAGCCAATCCTCACATTTTTAATTTTAGTTTTCACTTATTCATTTTTTTTCTTTTGTCCACCAGGAATCCAACCCCTGCCTTTGGAGATGAATGTCAATATCTTACCAACACCAAGGAGAAGGGCTCAAGGGCTCCAGGGTAACTTCTTAAGGGGCCACTGCCATAAGCATCTGACAAGTGAGTTTAGTGAGAGAAAAATCTGTTTAAAGCCAATTATTCCAATAGGAACCAGGATCATTGTATTGTAAAAAAAAAAATAAGTAAAAAAATAAAATAGATGAAATACTAATATTTTTGAACTTCTCCGATAATTTTTAAACAAAAAAATGTATAGGCCTAATATGCAAACCAAATATATGTTTTATAAAATCACTGACATAAATTACAGTGATTCAACAGTATGAAATTGCTCAATTTTCCAGATTCCTGTATTATATTATGGGGAGCAGAGCGCCCCGCATTTTTTTTTGGAAAGTATTTTTTCACTTTTGCCCCCCCCCCTGGGACGTCGGCCGACGAACTTAGGGCCAACTGATCAACTGAAATAACGAAAATATCAATCCTAATGGTAAGTCATTTTGCATTTTTTTTAGGGGGGGGGGTCTGAATTTTTCATGTGTGCCATATAAGGAGGCTTGACTTCTACACTGTGGTTGCTATGGTTGACATGGTTGAGCGTCGTCTGCTAGAAATCAGTGGTGATTCAGTGGTGGTCGGCATTTTGTGCATCATGCTTATACAGCATGACACTTCACCTGATCTAGGGGAGGACCACAATTCCATTTTGCGATTATATTTATATCACTGAGAACGAAAGATGAACAACAACTTAAGATAATATATAAACTAATCTCAGGCACACTTTCACACAGCACAGATTGCTCGCATGAATACTATTCGCTTCATTGAAAGATACACGGGGGGGGGGGTACATATCCCCATCACCCTTGCGAGCTATGCTTGGTGGGTGGGGGTATATATCCTTACCACGCATCAAACCCCATGTGAGCTAATTGAAGATGAGAGGAGATAATAAGCACAACAAAGGCTTACATTCTTTGATTGATTCAAACATTTCTTTAAATTATTTTGGGGGGCTAAAATAACTATAATTTGTCACTTTGAACGAAATCAAACATGGTTAGAAGAACATCTAACGCCAAAAATTGAAATAATGGAAATGGAAATTTACATTTGACGAGCTCACTTGCAAAAAGGGTTAGGTCTTTTTTATCAAATTTGATTTTTTTTGGTCTCAATGTATAGATTTTGAGTAGCTTCATAAGGTGATACAAAAGAAAAGTTTAAATTCCAATTAAAAAGTGATCTAAAATGGCAAAGAAAACTCACTTTTTTCAAAAGGGGTTAGGTCCATTTAAGTTTGGTTGCAAAAGCGGTTAGGTCCACAGAGATTTTTTGGAAAATAATATTTTAAAAAATATGAAAACCGGTAGATTTCTTTTATACCGAATTTTATTTTCTCATGGTAGTATATCATGAAAATTTAGTTTTGCATAAGAATATTGCAATATGGGAGAATAAAAAAATGATTTTCTTGCAGTGGACCTAACCTCTTTTGCAAACAAAGTCTTCTGAAGAGCTCGTTTGTCAAAAGGGGTTAGGTCCATTTTTCATAAGGTTTATTGTTTTCTGTTTCAAAACCTCTAAATGTTTAGTCGCTGTGATGAAAACAAAGAAAATTTAAAATTCACACGAAAACGTAAATAAACGTGGCCAAGCAAAATCACTTCTTTTATCAAAAGAGATTGGATTCATTTCAATTTGCTTGCAAAAGGGGTTAGGTCCACAATGATAATTTTTAAAAGAATGTATAAAAACAAGTTGAAGACAGGTAGATTTGTTTTATACCCAATTTTATGTTCACATGATAGGGTAGTACATCATGACAATTTAGTTTCTCATAAGAATATCGCAGTAAGTGAGAATAAAAACATGTTTTTTTTCTCGGAATGGTCCAAAGTGGACCTAACCCCTTTTGCAACCAAACTCTTCATTTAATGAGGGGCGTCTCATGAGTTGTTTTTGTACCTTTTAACACGTTTACTCATATTAGGTAATGAATGCATGGTATTAATCTCTTCAGGAGATCGAGAACCTGCTCCTTCTAGAACCAAAACACTCCGCAATTCTTGCTTTGACCCTCGGTATAAGCATGGACCTATTACAGGGAGCATGTAATGCAAGCCAGCATACTCAGTTATCACAGGTTTTCAATTGACCAACGGGTGATGGCAGTGTTCAAACTGTTTCGGAACACACCATTAATTACCCCCACTAACAATGTGTGTGTGAAGTAAGATTTGAAGAAAAAATGTCTTGTGCTAGTATATTAGTACATAAAGCGTAGAGATTTTTTGGGGGTAAATTCCCTAGACAATACGATTATGAAGATTTTGTCTAAAAAGTATCATGTGGTTGCGCAATGGTCCACCGGAAATTTTGGGATGGAGACAGGTAAAAAATTTGACAAGCAAAAAAAAAGAAAAAGAAAATGATATAAAAAAAAATGGGGGAGGGACCACACAAATTTTAGGCGAAGCAAAAAAAAGGGGTACCTACCAAAATGTTTTGACAAACAAAAAAAACAAACAAAAAAGGATATCAACAAAAAAAGGTTACCCCCACCTCAAATTTAGGGGAGGGGGGGGGGGGGGGACAGGTCCCCGTCCCCCCGCCTATGCATCCCCCGTCGTCAATGCTACGAATGGCAAATTCTTTAAAGGACAAGTCCACCCCAACAAAAACTTGATTTGAATAAAAAGAGAAACATTCAACAAACATTACACTGAAAATTTCATCAAAATCGGATGTAAAATAAGAGTGATTTTAAAGTTTCGCTTCATTTCACAAACAGTTATATTCACACCTCGGTCGGTATGCAAATGAGGGAACTGATGACATCACTCACTCACTATTTCTTTTGTATTTTATTATATGAAATATGAAATATTTTGATTTTCTAGTCATTGTCTTGTGAAATGAAGATATATTCCTCCCTGAACACGTGTAATTCCATTATTTTAACATTATGTGCTTCAGGCAAGAAAGTCCTAATCGTCAAATTCGTAAAAATTGAAATATTGTAGAATTCAAACAATAAAAAACAAAAGAAATGGTGAGTGAGTGACATCATCGACTCTCTCATTCGGATGTAACTGGCTCGTTCATATATCTATTTTGTTGAAAATAAGCGAAACTTTGAAATGTCATAACTTTCTTATTTTACATCCGATTTTTATGAAATTTTCAGCATTGTGCTCATCTGATTTTTCTCTATTGATTCAAATCAACATTTTTCTGAGGTGGACTTGACCTTTAAAAAGGTCTCGGAATTTTTTTATTAGGAATGCGGAGTTTATCGGCAGCATAATCCAGACTCTCGTAGAAGTTTGCAGAAACTGATATCAAGTTTCATTGGATCAGGCTGTGATATCCCCGATTAGAAAGTAATGAAAAGTCTGAATGCAAAGACTATCACAAAGAACTGCATATATATAATAGCCAAGATTGTGTAACAGTAACGTTGTAATTGCAAACACAGAAGTAAAGTTATGAAACTTATATTTCAAGCCTAGAACTGAGTTATTCAGTCGTGTGAACTATGAAGTGGCATGTCTGAGAAATGACTGATTATGATTTGGACTGATTCGAAGCTTAGATGTTACACAGGCAGCCGACGGAAGAGCGGTCAGAAGGAAGAAAATGCGATGAATAAACTTTAGAAATCACATCATCCGATGTTCTTGTAAGAACTAGATCCAAAGTATGGCCTTTTTGATGGGTGGGAAAGTCAACATGCTGGATCAAGTTAGCTGACGAAATCAAGTGCAGAAACATAACTGCCTCTGACGTCACCACACAGCTAAAGATGGTTACGTTCAGACGCCAGTCCTTCAAGAAAAGTAGCAAACACATCAAGAAAGATGGGAGATGTTGATCTCAACCCAGGTGAGGTAAATGGGTACCTGACAGGAATTTATTCCTTGAAACGCTGCGCGCGTAACAGCTGCACTGCTAAAGCCAGGGTAATTATGCTGCATACTGTAGAGCGCTTAGAGACTTCTGACAAAATAAGTATTAAGCGCTATATAAGCAAGTATAATTATTATTATTAATTGATCATCGATCAATAGTTCTCTGTGGTCTGTAGATAGCCACCAGGCGAAGAGGCTTTTCGTGATAGCATGAAAAGAGCACATTAAGATATCAAAAGATTCAAGGGTCTTTTCCAAGAACGTTGAAGCGTCGATTAAGGATACACCAACAACACTACTTGATCTCTTTTATCTCGGTGAGCCGATGAACTGATGAGATGGAAGGTCGTTTGAGAAATCAGACAAGACTCGGCCATCACGTTCACCCCCCCGTGAGCCATGTTTCAGTGAGTGCCATGATATCGATTTGTTGTGAAATGACAAAGTCTGACACTATGTGCATCTCTTTTTGAAGAGATCTTGCATTCATGAGAACCATCTGGCAATGTAGAGAACAGGGATTTGACCGAATGACCTTGGGAAACATTGGAAACATTGGAAAAACTATCGATCATTTCTGCATGCCTTCGTTTGCGTCTACCTCTTTTGCAGCCTCTGTGGCTTGGGTGTCTATTCGTGATCGAGTGACGTGATTGATTTCCAGGCATTTGCGTCAATTCGATGCATACAGCGTAGATCCAACAGTTCATCTCTACTTCACGACCCTGCAGGAGTTGCAGAAGAAGCTCCATAATCCTCAGCATTTTCACCAGGTCCAGGATTTGGATGTACATCATCACCAGCTTGTGTCAACTCAATGCGAAAATGTACTGGTTGAATTGCTGTAGTGTGAAATCCTCTTCCCTAATTATGGTGACGACAATGACGGTAGTAATGACCTCTATGCACAGGCCAAGTATGAATAGATGAAGAAGAAATTCCTCTTTCAAAATGTGTTGGACAAACACAAAAGAATCTAGAACCTCGAGATATAAACATGTGATTCATGTGAAATGTCAAGTCAATACTATTAATAAACTGCCCCAAGGGTCCTTATCCGTATTTGCGCTCTTTAACATGTTCTGGGGATCATTTTCAAACTGATTGACGATTTATGAAGTTCGGTTTGTGTAACTTACCATATCAGGGGGCCGTTTCATAAAGATGTTCGTAAGTTAAGAGCAACTTTAAGAACGACTGGTGATCCTTTCTTGCGCGCAAAATCATCGCTAATGAATATACCATTCATCAAAAGAAAGGATCACCAGTCGTTCTTAAAGTCGCTCTTAACTTACGAACAGCTTTATGAAACACCCACCAGGGGGGTGTTTCACATAGATTTAAGTATGACTGAGAGTCGCACTTAAATGTCTAGTTGCGCGCAGTATAAAAGGCATAACAGCATTGGTCAGATCATGCCAAGAGGCCGCGCACTACTGCGTATTGATCAACAAGATTGCGCGTTGGATATCATGTACGTGTCGACATTTAAGTGCGACCTAAGTCATACTTCAATCTTTGTGAAACACCTCCCAGGATCTATGATGATAAAGGGAAAATTGCTTGGTTTTAATACAAAATTTCTTATTAAGTCGATGTTCACTGCAACTCCATTTGTTTATTTTTGATTTCACAATAATAAATATAAATTTTTCCCCATATCGAAAACGTTTATTTTCATATCTCTCTCATGCGTTTTATATACTCATATATCAACATATTTTCGAAATTCCGAGGTAAAGTTTATATTCGGTATTTTTTTTCTTTTTGATTGCATTAACCTCTAGTAAATTTTTGATATGTTTACATAATTCTTGTGTGTTTTTTGTGCATGACTGAAAAGGGGATAGTAATGAACGTAAGAGAGAGAGAGAGAGAGCGAGCACAAAAGAACATAGCAAACAGACTGGTCAACAATATGCCTGAACTGACAGTTGTAGTATTTTCTCTGTGGTCCATATATTTATTATTTCCAATATGCCTTTACGACAAAATCATCATAATTATGTGACAGAAATACATTGAATGAGTTAAAATGTTAAACAGTTTGTTATATTAAATAGCAATGAACTTAATCATATACAGATATAGTGGGCTCTTGCAACCACGAGGACCATCTGTCTATTGACGAAAAATGAAATAAAATCAATGAAAATGTAACATCTTAAACACTCGAGACTGAAAAAAACTTGGGAAATACCTCGAAAAGAAAGATTTGAATAATACTTGCCTCTACTTAGCTATGCCGAAACTAAATAAGAGTTCATACAGACGTGCCTCTTACAACTCGAAAGACGCTGGCAGTCTCGCCTGCAGGCAATTCGATATAGCTTGCTTGAACTTATAAAGCAACATAGTTTGAGCAAGTAAATAAATCAATTAGGGTAAAGATTTGGTGCAATGCATGACGTGCAAGCAAGTAGTTCTTTTTGAGAGGATGCTGCTCGCAAAAAAAGAAGGAAAAAAGGGTTGGATGGAAGAAAAAATTGCTGTTAGTCTGAAGTGCTTACTTGCTACACAAAATAACGAATGCAAATACATGTATTCATCAACAACTTTTTTGGAGGTACCACGCTTAAAAAATGCTTATCATTCTTATTAGCATAAATACTTCGAATATTGTTTGGCATAATAAATTCAATAAAGTGATATTCCAGAATAAATGTTTTGCTCAATAAAACGGTAATACATGCTCTTGCTAGTTTTTTAAACGCTAGCAAATGACTAAAAAATCCAATTGGCTGAATGCAGGCATCATATTTGCTTTTATAAGGGCTTTATAAATTATCCCATCCTAATTGAATCATAAAAGGTAATCTATAGTTCGTTAGTAATTCCCTACATCGTAGTAAACTAAGAAATACAAGCTCTTTCAATCTATTAATCGAAATATAATACTACCGCTTTGTTTTAGTCTGAACCATTTAGACGTACTCCTAAAATTTTCAAACCATGAAAATGACTGCGATTCGAATATAAAAAAGTTATTTCAATCGATATCGAAATAAGTATATATAATACATTGATTATATAAAATAGTTTAGCGATTAATGAATCGTAGACCTGATTTTTATAATAATTGATCGTACATTGTAGTCAATGCCGTCAATCGTAATAAAAACGACGTTTGGTAAGTTCACTGGCTCTTGAAAGAGTTGCAATCCACAACAACTCCAAAATTGCAAGCATCTCTGGTTTCAACCAACGAGCGGTCCAATTTTGAAATTGATATTGTTAAAAAAAAGGATTTAACGACCCCTCAAAAAAAATCAGTAACATTGTCACTTGGCGCCAGAATGGTCAAAGCGTTTAGAGGGGAAGTGAACTTTGCGTGGTCTCTCATTAACTGTGTGTTAGACATATATATAGTCTTAAAATATACGTTTTCAGTTATCTTCTAATACTGCTGAGTATACATGGACTTATAATTGTATTTGTATAGGGAAAGTAAAATGGTTTGAGAGGAAAAGTAATGGATTTGGTATTTACACTGCATATCAAGCAATCTGACATCAAGATTACCAAGATGTGAGTGTTGCAATATTACATCCACCAAGAGTTATGAGTGTGTGTGCATTTATCATTATATTTATAACAATGAAAAAAAAAGCGAACTATTGACCAATCAAAACAAATCGACCGATGCACTGCGCCCCATGGAAATAATGCAGTATTTTCATTTTGCACAAGTTGATATATTCAGCATTTTATGTTTTTTCAAAGCCACTCAAAAACAATTTTTGATTTATCAGTATTATGTTATCATGAAATTGAATAGTATGTACTGTATATTCCTATTTCAAGTCTCAAAAGAAATAATATATATTTATATTACTATACCACAGCTAGAGACGAGTTAGTGGCTAGGGCGACCCAAATCCGATTAACCGTCAGATAGACAGATTTTCGACACGATACCAATTATAATTTCCTTTGTCACCCGACAGTGGTTGAGGCACCGCCGTTCAAAGCTGGGGGTCCGGGTTCGATTCCCGGCAGAGACATTTTTTTCGGCATCACCATGTTTTTCAAAGGGTAGATAGCTCTTGGGAACCTTGATTTCAGCTATGCCTACCTTCATCCATTTCTTTACAATATTTAAATAAAAAGCGTTGCCAAAGCTGTTGTACATGTATAACTTTACACATTTGTATACCTGTTCCCATACGTGTACTATATCAAAGCAATAACTTTGATTCAGCTGAGACATGGCGGCTTGTCATTGTTCAAAACTCAACTTCACCCGACAAAGGAAATTATAATTGGTATCGTGTCGAAAATCTGTCTATCAGACGGTCAATTTTGGGTCACCCTAGCCACTAACCCGTCTCTGTGGTCTAGTGGTTGAGGCACCGGCGTTCAAAGCTGGGGGCCCGGGTTCGATTTCAGGGGAACCTTGATTTAAGCTACGCCTACCCTTGTTCTCTTCATCCATTTCTTTAAAATATTCAAATAAAAAGAGTTGCCAAAGCTGCTGTACATGTACAACTTTACACACACACACACACACACACACACACACACACACACATATATATATATTTATATATGTGTGAAGCTATGCATGTACAACAGCTTTGGCAACTCTTTTATTTAAATATTGTAAAGAAATGGATGAAGAGAACAATCATGACAATGGTAGACATAGCTTAAATCAAGGTTCCCCAGAGCTATCTACCCTTTGGAAATTATATATATTTATATATGTATATAAATATATATAAATATACAGTGCGTCCCAGAATAAACGAAACCGAGATTTAGCGATCATTTATCACAACTTAATCATAAATAGAATAGACAAATGACCTACCAATTTAAAGCTTAGAATCTCTTCTTTCATCTAATATTACATAGGTTATTTCTTATTCACGCATGAGTGAGCAAAAACAATTTGAAGAAAGGATACCAAAAACTCATTTGGCGGGGGTATCTGGGTTTCAAAAAGAAAACCACATTTCTGAAAAGTTCAATATCTGCTCTTTAATTTGGTACCTCAATTACAGAAAATGGTCAGGAAATAAAAAAGTTCTGGTCATTTGAAATAAGGCTTGTATTTCCATAATTTCACGAGATGAACGTGTTTTCACCGGTTTCCCAAACATGCCAAAGAAGCTTTCGGATGGTGAACAAAAGATTTAATGCATGGCTGATCGTCAACAAAACGGAGTGTCGAGTGAGTTCGAAAGCCAGCATGGAGAACCTCTTCATTTTATGAAATTATTGAAATTCAAGCCTTATTTCAAATGACCAGAACTTTGTTATTTCTTGACCATTTTCTGTAATTTAGGTATCAAATTAAAGAGGAGATACTGAACTTTTCAAAAATGTGGTTTTCTTTTTGAAACCCAGATACCCCCCGCCAAATGAGTTTTTGATATCCTTTCTTCAAATTGTATTTGCTCACTCATGCATGAATAAAAAATAATCTGAGTACTATCAGATGAAAGAGGAGATTCTAAGCTTTAAATTGGTAGGTCATTTGTCTATTTTATTTATGATTAAGTAATGATAAATGATCGCTAAATCTCGGTTTCGTTTTTTCTGGGACGCACTGTATATATTTATTATTTAAGAAAATCTAGATACTGCGGGGAAAGCCGAACCGAAAGAACAGTTACATCATCACTCTATAATGCTGCATTACCATGAAATAATGTATCAATGAGTAAGTCAAGGGAAAGATAATAGCTTAGAACACCAAGGGTGCCTTCTATGCTAAACCACCGTGATGGTAAATACTCTCATGAGTTGTTGTGAAACACTGCGGCACCCTCTACAAACTGTGGTGTCCTGTTAAGTAAAATTCCAACCCAGAGAGACGATTTTCATTAAGTTTGGGACTTTACCACAAACGGGGCCCTTGCTGTTAGAGGGTGCCCTTTGTGTATCTTAGCTAACATTTCACCTTGAAATACAGATTCATACATTATTTCTTGGTATTGATATCGACTGAGTAACTTATGAGGTTATTCATCTGTGGATACTGCGTTTCACCATGGGGAAACTGAGCATTCGCATTTAATTTTCAATATCTTAAAATACAACAGCAGCGACATTCAGGGGGGGTGGGTTCATTTGGCCTGAGACAGTTGAGAAAATTTATTCCTTTAAGGCAATCGATTTTTTTTAAGTATTCCGTTATCATTACTGAAAAGTGCCGTTTTCAAAAAGAAATTCTGAAAACTGGATGTGTCATGTAAAAAAAAGAGTGGTTACCTGACTACTTTTCTGAAAAAGAGTGAAAATTGAAAAGAAAATGTCAGCCACTGCGTTTTTCCGTAGGCTGCAATGTAAGGCCTAATTGAAGACGGTTACGAGAAGAGCAACTAAATAGAAAAAATGAATGAAAGTACACGAAACTTTCGCGCCATTTCCACACGGTGCATTGCCATCTCCACCACCGGATCCAGAAGTATCCGTAGTAGAATCGTTAGAAGGTCTAGATGGAGAACTGCTAGGCGAAGCCTCCGTGGAAAGGTCATCTAAAAATAAAATGAATGTTTTTTGACACATATTACAGTTGTGGAACGTATACAAAAACAAATCATTGACAGGTTTCCTTGAATTAAACTTAATTCATTTTGGGTAAATTTATGGCATTGTCATTGAAGCAATTTCCATAACCGCAAGTTACAGGTTATGTGCATGGGGACATTCCTGAATAACGACTCGTTTACACCGCATCTTTCTGCTAAAGCAATGCGTCATTTGCCGATTAGCAGACCGATCAACGAGTCCTTTTCAGAGCACGGCACACGGCATGTTTCACTCCTGGCCAATCACAGACCGGGTCTATTAATCTCCCTCGTATTTAAATAAAATGTCCATTATTCATGTACACACTGTTGTAACATGTGCCATGACGCCATGGCCAGCACGATATTTTATTAGTAAATCCAATGTTCAATCGTGAATTCGGGCTGATTGTGACGAGAGATACACGGGGGGGGGGGGATATAGTCATTAAAGGGGAATGGAAGTAGGTTTGTGTAAAATTATGAAAATCAGAGAATAAGAACAAAGAAAGTTTGAGAAAAATCATGAGCATCTGAATGTTACAATAAGCATGATCAGTAATGCTATGGAGATCCTCCCATTGGTAATGCGACAATGATATGTGATGCCACATGTGAACAACTTTCCCTTTTATGGACTATGGAGTACTCCCAAAATGTCGCTTTTTTGTTTTTTCCTATATGGTGATACAAACTCTTTATCTATGATATATTGTTTTGAAAAACAAATGTATTACATGCCCTCCTATAGAAAGAACACATGATCTACTGATAGATGTGATAAAAGAGGCAGTTTAAGTGAAATATATACGGAAGTAATGGGAACATCACACATCTTTGTTGCATTGCCAATATGAGGATCGCCATAGAATTAGTGATCACAATATTCAAATGCTCATGAGTTTCTCATTATTTGTCCGATTTTTTTTTTCAAACTTTCGTTGATCTGTTTCTTTGATTTTCTGTTTTCACGCAAGCTATCTTGTTCCAAAGGTTTCATTCTCCTTTAATAAAATTAGTCATAGCTGTTGCACCCAGCTTTTTACCATTCTAATGATTTTGATTTAATGAATATACATAACCGAGCGTGGCAAAAAACAAACACGAAATCATGATCTTTGCTTCAAATACCAGTAGGTTATTGATATACTGACCGTCAGGCTCCCCCTCCACTGTGACCGTGAAAGAACAAGTATCTGTGTTTCCATTCAAATCACTGGCTTCGTAGGAGATGTTGTAGACCCCCTTGCTGAAATTGCCTCCATTGGTTCCTGGTCCCAGAAATTCCAAGGTAGCACAGTTGGACCAAGCGTTCAAAGAAGGTTCAGTCCAGGAGACCTGTCGTGTGTCGTAGATGGAGCTACTGTTGATTTTTACAGAAATGTTCATCGGACAATCCTCGATGGAAACGGGTTCTGTATACTTAACTGAAAAGGGGTAAAAGTATTTTCAATGAATGGCCAGGTATAGGAAGTAGGATTTAAAGTTTTGACTAAAATTTGTGCTTGGACTATGGGCAGCTCGGTGTAACACAAGCCTCGAGCCATACAGCCAGAATTCACAAAGGTGGTTTTTAAAACCACCGACTGAACCCATGATTTATGCAGATTTCCAGCATCAATTACGCTTATTTACCGCGTATAATATACCGTGTTATACTAAATCGGCTTTTGAATTGCCGGTTCTGAACCGCGAGCCGATGCACGTTAATCGCGTTTACACACTATGAAAAAGCCGATGGTGCATCGACTCGTGGTTCAGAACCTACTACTTTGGTGATGCGAATTGCCGGTTCAGAACCGCGTGCCGATGCAGCATCGGCATTTTCATAGCGTGTAAACGCGATTAACGTGCATCACCTCGCGGTTCAGAACCGTCAATTTGCATCACCAAAGTATTAGGTTTTGAACCACGAGCCGATAAACAATCGGCTATTGTACTACGTGTAAACAGAAAGCCGATTCTGCATCGGCAATTTGTGCGCATTTCATTTACTTTACCATTGTGACGTAATTGTAGCGCACCGATCTAGCGTTGTCTTTATCATGTTTATTATGACGTATATGGTTGGTGTGGTATCATTTCAGGTTTTTGCATCGGCTTGCATGTAAACGCAGTATAAGATAAACCAAAAGCCGATTCTGCATCGGCTTTTGGTTCTGAACCAAAAGCCGATCAAGTCTAAGCGCGGTAATATAATTAAAAAAAAATGTCCAATGCTGATGCGCACTTTTGTCACAGTGCGCCGAATTGACGGCTATTTTCATGGTAAAATATGCTATTTTATTTATGATTCCACTGTTTGAAGAATGATCTAATTCATTCAAAACTATGGACTCATGACTAAAATAGCGGAATAACAACGGCAACATGCGTCAGTTTGGCTGATTTTTGCATCGGCTTTTGGTTCCGAACCAAAAGCTGATCACGTGTTAACAGCGTAGAGACTGTGCGTTTTATATCATGTACGCGTCGGCATTTATATAAGTGCAACTTAAGTCATACTTAAAATGTTTGTACCCCCCCCCCCGGTCGACTGTCATAACAAACATTTTAAGAACTGCCATTAAACGGAATGTGTCTCACTGATCAAATAATTGAAGTGCGAAGAACATAGGTATTTCAATAACCAAATGATGCGACCACGAATCGCGAGCTGATTTGTTTGATATTTAGACCATAAAAGGGGTATTTAAACATGTTTAGATTTAGATTTAGATTTTATTCATTTTCCGTTCACAAAGCACAACAAAATCAAACAATACATAGTCAAATTTGAAGTACAACATCAATCGAAATAAGGTATAAACAATGAGAATTAATGCAAACTAAAGTAACTTTGACTATAATAACTATATAAAACAGAACGGAGGGGCTTGCCAAGAACTGTTTAAGGACTAATTTAGGAATTCATGAAGGTCAGACATATATTACCAATGAATTAATGCGAACATAAAACGCAGAGTGAAATATTTTATACTCAGAAAGGGGCAATTACTTTGAGTAGTAATGAAAACAAACGGCATAAATCACTTCATTCCTGTATCGGCCGCACAGAAACTGTTAGCTGCTGTTAGCGTAACATTTCACTAACAATGCGCTAGAAAAGGACCCCTACTACAACCGGTAATCTCGCTGCGATGGCTATAATGCATTATTTACATCTGAGATCAACGCTTGATATCACAATCTGTATAGTATTATCCATTAACAAATCAGCACTTAACAACATGGGTAGAATTACCGCACAGAAGGCAGACAAAGCTGTCTTTAGGGGATTAGAGTAAATGCAAAATCTATAATTTGTGCGTAGTCGTGGTAGTGATCTAGAGATTTAGTTATGATTATTTGCACATCCTACAAGTTTAAAATCTTGTCTAGGAAAGGGTAAAGGAATGTAATTCATTATCATGTAGGCCTACAAAATTGAACTATTATTGCATTTTAAACATGAAATGGCAGCAGGTAGTAAATATATATTCATTAATTAGATTAAAAAATATCGGATGAGCTTAAAAAGATTAAAAAATCATGCTCTTGATACAGTATTTGCCAATGATGGTTATCGTGTGATAAATTTCATCAGCTATTGTTCTTCTTTCTAATGTCATGAATAAAGGGTCTATTCATAAAAATGTCATAAAAAATAAATGATATATCTTGGAAGAAAAAAAATCTTTGAAAATGATCATATATCTTGGCACTAATCAACCTCCCTCGCTTTATACCTATTCTTTAATGGTACTCCAGGCTGAAGTACCATATACGGTTTGAACAGTAAAGTAAAGCAAACAAAACACTGACAAATTGATAAAAGTTGGAAATAAATATGAGAAATATGGTATCTTAAAATTTTCCATTAGGCCTCATTTCGGTGAAATTTATTCATGTCTTCAGGAATATGCAATGAGGGTCTGCTTTATCATACAAAATTAGGTTTATATAAAATTTGTTCACACAGAAAATTGCTTGAAAGATCATCATTTTGTGACTCGGGCGACATACATACACTTGAGACAGTTCAAGTTCATTTCAATAAATTGAATCAGAAGAAGGGAAAGAGCTAGAGAATATGGCATAATCGTTCCATTTATTGCGTATTCATGGCCGCATGCTGGTCAGTAATATCAGTTGCAAAATACAGTGTTTAATTTTTAATAATCAAGATGTTTGTTATTTTTATCAGATTTTGATTAAATTTTTAGCAATTTGCTCTTCAAATTTTACTCAATTTATTCATAATATTGTTGGGCCCAGAATACCCCTTTAATTCGGTCGAGGTATATTCTAAATTACTTGGTATAAAAAAGGGAGACAAGTTCTAAAGAGAGAAATTTTTCACTAAAATCGTCACTATTGGTGCCCTTGGCACTGTTAGTGATTTGTATTAACATTATTGTTAGATTATTTGGAATTCGGCTATAAGCTTCTGTGAGTTTATCAATACCGGTATGCCTACTTTTAGTGCTACGCTAACAACGCTTCTGTGCGGTCGCCACAGATGTATAAATACCGAGTTTTCGATTTGCACGTCAATTAGTGGACTGCGACGAAAGTGCGTCATAATAGTCTGCTTTGTGTTTACGGTATACAGAACCGCTGGAGTAAATCACCACATGGCTTCAATCAATGGGCAAGGATTTTATTGCTCGTTTATTACATTTCGAACGAGCGTGATCTGAGCGAAATCCTGGGTAGTCATCATGAAGTTGACGTGTCAGGAATGGCTTGCGCATGCCCAGTGTCTTCCAATCATGTGCTTGACTGACTTTGTATACCTTCATCGCGGTCCATTAGTCGACGTGCAAATGGAAAACTCCCTAATATCATCAACCCCATACCCGGGACTTACTGTTGAGAACGCGAATACCATCCGGGGTGATAGTTGAATTCCCACCAGTATCCAGCTTTACGGTCACGGTATTATGTATCTTGAGAGAGGAGGCCTTTGTGTCATATTCGATCAACCTTCTCTTCAAAAAGTTAACCACATCAACGAAAAAAAGTTTGTTTCCATATTTAGCCATGCCTGAGTTAACCGAAGCTACGTCTGGCAGTCGTTGAATGGTCCGATTCCAAGTTTGGAATGTATTCGCGTAACCCAATTCCTTTGAAAAGGTTTTGTAATAATACACACGGGCTAGTAAGAAAGGAAAAGAAAAGAAAAAAATGCTCAAATTGATCGCATACATTCGTAATTCCGAAGCTTCGTTATTCCAAAGGTTCAGATATTCCGAATGTTCGTTATTCCGAAGGTTCTTATTTCCAAAGGTTCGTAGTTCCGAAGGTTCGTTTATCCGAAAATGAAATAAGGTTCGTAATTTCGAAGGTTCGTTATTCCGAAAAACGAATATTATGTAATAATTGATTGATTAATTGATGGAATGATTGATTGATTTTATTTGTCAGGTAACTATGAACAAGTAAATGAAAATATGAACAGCAGTGTATACCTTGACAGGATTGCCCATGAAAGCCGAGATGGCTTATTTCCAATGGGGTCCTTACATCAGTAATTGACAACAATGTACATCTATGAAAGAACACCTATAGAAATCTACAAACTACATCAATTAAGTCTAGACAACTAAATTTACACGAAGAATTGTAAAACTTAATATACAAAAAGACAAAAACAAATAAGTTTGCCATGAAAAACCATTTACGCAAAATATAATTAAAATAATTGTAAAACAGGTTGAGTAAACGATCATTACTTCAAGGTTACATATGAAAATTTTACTATAAGCAGTTTTTAAGTAGCGCTAAATGCATCGTAACTAATACAAGATTCATTAATCGTAAAACCTAAGATATGAAAAAGTACAAATAAGTTTGACATCAAACTTTCACGCAAACAACAATAGATGATGAAACAATGTAAAACAAGTTGATTAAATAAATCATAACTAAAAAGTTATATATCAGACTACATGATACACATGAAATTAGAAAGAACATTTAACATTACAGAGTGGGGACATTTTTTAAGTGTTGTTTTAATACTCTTTTAAATTGTTTAAAAGTCTTAACCGATTTAACATGATTAGGGAGGGAATTCCAAAAATGTATACCATTATAATAAAATGTGTTGCCAATTTGACCTTTTCTCATAGGTACAACAAAGTTAAACAGACTATTTCTTGTTTCAAGCTTGAATAGTTTTCCAACTTTTTGGTGCCATTTGAAAGCTGACTTTATTGGCTTTCCGTATCTATAAGTCTTTTTCCCCAAAGTGCTACAATTTTTATTTGGCAGCCTTTTCAAAAGTGTATAGTTTTTTGGGACGCACTGGATAAACCTAAGCGTACGTATTTAACTCTATGGTTCATGCATATCAGGGCAGAAGCCGTGATTTTCTATGAGGGTGACCGGTTACGTTACCTCCCGGGGCTGATCCAGCTTTCCCAAATGCGGGGGGGGGGGGATTTCGCTTACATTTTTCCCGATCTGCCGCTTGCGATGTCAAGATCAAAGATTTTGATATATCACACAATAATTTTTACTCTCATAGTAATTTTTGTAAATGCGTATCTAAGTAAACAATACTGCGAGCAGAAGGCAGAAGCTAAAGTTTGTAATATACTGACCTGAAAACAGGAAAAGAATACCTGCTTTAGAATGTTTATAGTGACTCATGAGGAGAATAAAGAGGCGTATCTCATCAAAGAGATAAAGCAAGCGCGAGCTGATATTTCGTTCTATTCTGATCTGAAAGCTTGATATCTGAAGCATTATTGGTACCTATGATCAAGATGGGTATCTAAAAGAACAATTGATGCGAGCACGAAGCACGAACTTAATCCTTTTTGTATTTCGATCTGAATATAATTGACAGTTTATGGGCGTTTTAATAAAGAACAAGATGTATATCCAATAAACAGTTGTTGCTAATCCAAAGTGCGAGCTTTTTTGAGGTTTAGAACTAAACAAGTTGAATGCCTCTGACGGTCTCACCTGCATCACGCGAATTAACATGATTAACATAGCAGCAGTAATGATTTTGAAAACTACTATAACTCGCACAAGATGTTCAGTGATACTTGATTACTCGTATGTCCAAGTTTCATGAACTAGACCAACATAATTTCAAAGTTATGATGGTAATTCAACAAATCGTATTCAAACACATATCAATGACTATTGTCTACTTAACCCTAACCAACATGGTTTTGTGAAAGGCTGCTCTTGTGTGACTCAGTTAATGAATATTACAAACAAATGGTTGAATTTTCTTGATACCTCTCCCACACCAAAACTTGGCGTTATCTTTTTCGACTTCGCAAAAGCTTTCGATATAATGCCACATGACGTGTTGATGAAAAAGCTCTCTTCACAATTCTTCATTACTGGCAGTGTCTGGAATTGGATTTTTTCCTTCCTTCATGGTAGGGAACAAAGAGTACTTTATAGGGGTTCGACCTCTTGCTGGTTGCCCATAACTTCTGGTGTACCGCAAGGCAGTGTTTTAGGGCCGTGTCTCTTTAACTTGTTTATAAATGACCTTCTCTCCCAAACCATATCACCATGTGCACTTTTTGCTGACGATACGTTATTATATAGACCAATATTTACACCCTCTGATAGTTGTCAGTTGCAAAACGATATCGATAATATTCATTCATGGTGTATGAACAATAGAATGCGCATTAATTCATCCAAATCTAAAGTTCTACGGATAACATGGGCAAAGAACCCTGGAGTACCTTACTATACTTATGACAATATTGTTCTAGAATCAGTTCAGCAATACAAGTATCTAGGAATAATGCTTAATAATAAGTTACAATGGAATACCCACGTTGAACACATTGTTAAGAAAGCAAATCGTATGCTCGGGTTTGTATTATCAGTCTCTAAGTCCTTGACAGCATCTTCCATATTCTCATTGTTCAAAACAATTGTTCTTCCGATTCTTGAGTACGGTCAACCAGCTTGGCACTTGCATACGAAATATCTATCCCAAAAGGTCGAAAATGTTCAGAGACGAGCCACCCGCATAATACTTAAACAAAGAAGGCAAGAAATGTCATATCATGACAGATTACTAAAACTCAACTGGCAAACATTGGAATCAAGGAGGAAATTTTCATTACTAATTTATGTTGTCAAGGCTTTGTATGGTATTGTACGTTGTGATGCAGTTAGATGTTCCATTGTCATTAACAGTAGGCACTTGGAGGTCGTGAAGTTCAACCACCTCCGAGCGCGAACAAATCGACTTCACCTTTCAGCCATCAATTCTTTTCCCCGTTACTGGGATGAATTGCCGGCAAGTTTGCGCTCTGGGGTGGTTGTAAACTCACTTATTTTATGGACAAATGAACTAAGGAAAAATTTCATGCCTAATGAATGACCATAAGTTCCCTTGCATGAGTTCATTATTTCTTTATTTAAACAGCTAATTTCGATATTCTAAGTTAAGATGAAGTGTTATTAAGTAGACCTATGTTATTTTATTCTATTATAATTGATCTTAAACATTTTTGTTCATACCCACTCTTTTATCCGCTTCTGTTTTATGTAAGCACCCACTGGATAGGGTCAAATGGTCTTTATTGACTACAGTAATTAAGTTAACTTTATTTGACCCTGGCAGTCCAGTGGGTGCTCAATCTATACTCTGTTATGTTTATAATGTGTATACACTGTACCTATGCCCTGTTCTTTCAATTTTCATTGCCGAAATAAATAATAATAATAATAATAATAAATACCCCCAATTTGGCCAAAGTTCATTGACCCTTTATTACCTTTGACCTTGATCATGTGACCTGAAACTTGCACAGGATGTTCGGTGATACTTGATTACTATTATGTCCAATGCTGCGTTTATGCGACCTCAAACCAGAATCATGATTTGAATCATGATTCAAAACACAAACATGAATCACAATATCTTATAATTAGCGTTTAGACGACCTTCATTCCAACGCTGTTTCTCCTCAGATTCGGGCCAATCCAGTACGCATCACTAGTGCGCAGTTTGACAGAGGAAGTTTATCGCACGTGTTTCGGCTCTCGTTTTTTTTTTTTTGCTTCCAGAATTCAGTCTACAGGCCCTACCTCATTTTGTTTACTTCTATAGGGTCCATGTGCTTCTATTCATCCAAAATTGTGTTCGGAAGTGAATTCCAGAGATCATTGTCTGTCCAGTTAATTCATTTACCAGAACGTGAAGTTGAAGACATGACCAAAAATGAAAAGTAGTGGAAGATGCGATGACCAACACAGAACCCGTACATGCCAAGAAATGCATGCATAGCACATAATCATGTACATACAATGAGCATATAAAGCGCCTTGAGCTTGGCAAGAGTCAAACCGAAAGTAGCCAGACACAGGGTGCGTTTATTCGACACTTTTTTTTGTGAGGTCATAGAATCATGATTCAAATCACGATATCGTTTATTCGAACATTCTCGTACGTGATTCTGCAGAAACGTCTTTCCAAACGCCCCTTTTTTCGTGTTTCATGTTTGTGATTCTAATCATGATTATATCGTGATTCTGCAGAATCGTGATTTGAATCATGATTCAGATCATGATTCTAGGGTAAAAAAGTGGCGGATGGTTATGATGGTAATTCAACAGACACCCCCTAATTGGCCCAAAATTATTGACCCTAAATGACCTTTGACCTTGGTCATGTGACGTGAAACTCATGCAGGAGGTCAGCTGATACCAAGTGTCCAAGTTTCAGGAACTAGGTCCATATATTTTCTAAGTTATGACGACATTTAAAAAACTTAACCTCAGGTTAAGATTTTGATGTTGATCCCCCAACATGGTCTAAGTTCATTGACCCTAAATGACCTTTGACCTTGGTCGTGTGACATGAAACTCAGGTAGGATGTTCAGTACTACTTGATTAACCTTATGGCCAAGTTTCATGAACTGGGTCATTTAAAAAATGTCAATTTAAAAACTTAACCTTAGGTTAAGATTTGATGTTGACGCCGCGGCCACCGCCGCCGTCAGAAAAGCGGCGCCAATAGTCTA
Organism: Lytechinus variegatus; assembly: GCF_018143015.1. NCBI lineage: Eukaryota > Metazoa > Echinodermata > Echinoidea > Temnopleuroida > Toxopneustidae > Lytechinus > Lytechinus variegatus. The sequence goes on from NC_054747.1 coordinate 714,952, forward strand.
ACTCTGCTATGCAGGTGAGACAAAAATGGGTCATTCTATTCTCTCTTTGATCATGAAAAAAATGAATTTCTTACAAAGAAATGATGCGAGTGCGAAACACGCTCTGATTTTTTGTTGATATTCCAATGTGAAAACCGGGCGATTGGGCACACTTTAAATACAGAGCGAGTCATATAATGCGAGCGCGAAGCACAGGCTTAAAACTTGTGATGTTCCAACCTTAAAACTGGACATTTTATGCATTTTTTGTAACCAGGAATAGAATGAGTTCCTTACTAAACAATATTTGATGCGAGCGCGAAACGTGAACAAAAAATTCCGATTTCCCAACCTGAAAACTGGACATTCTAAGCATTCTTGTAAAAAAATAATTGATGCGAGTGCTAATAAGCGCAAGCTCAAGTTTTCTGACCTAGAATGTATTATGTTTTACTTCAAAAGGGTATTCCATTTTGAAAAAAAGGTACATTTCATTCTGAAAAAGGGTATTTTCCATTTTGTCCTACGAGAATTTTTGGGCAAGTACGATTTTTTTGTCATTTGACTAGGTATTTTTAAGAGTGTGGCAAAGGTGAAGATTAGAAATTTGTCACCAAGTTGAAAGTTGTTCCTTGCTATGTCACCTATAACATCAGTGAAAAAAGTCAGACTTGGCTAATTTTGACGAAGTAGCCGGTAAATCATGATGACATATGGTGCCCGACTATTTGCTCAAATAGATTTTTAATGGAGGTGGGGGGGGGGGGGGGGGCATATCAACGAGAGAGGGCAATAAATACCTTTGAATTGAATATTTAATGTTCACCATAAGAGCACAGTTTAAAGAAAAAAATCACTCGTCTACTGTTGAAACTGGAATATGTTTAACCCTTATAACCGAAGCTTTAAAAAAACCAGTTATCAAACGATTCAAACATTGGCGCAAATATTCACTGCTGAATAATACGCGCCTAGAAGCCATAACAAAAAAGAAACAAACGTCTTCAGTTGCGTACCGTGGGTTACGGCTTGGGGAGGGGGGGGGCACGGGCAAAAATTTTGAGTCACTCGGTGAGCGCGCAAAGCGCGCTCAATTGCCCGGCATGGGCCTATTGACCTTATAGAGACATTTTAAGGAGTGTGTCATTAAACGGATATGTAATGTAACTCACTGATCAATTGATGCGAGCGCGAAGCACGAGCTGAAAATTTTTGATATTCAGACCTAAAAAGGGACATAATAATAATTTTTGAAAATAAATATACGCATCTGTCTCTTTAAACAAAAAAATACGAGCGCGAAGTGCGAGCTTAATTTATTGTATTTTTTTACCCCAAACAGAGAGAGTTTAAGGACTATTTTTAGGAATCAAATAAGAGAATTATACCATACTCATATAATTTGAGTGACAAACGCTTGCTAATTTTGTTAGAAAACATGCAACACTTTTTGTAGTCATTAATCAAGATCGAAATACGCATCTCACTAATCAAAAACTGCAAGCGCGAACGCGAGCTCTAAAATTTAGGAAATTCAGACCTGAAGAGAAGCATTTTAAGGCTTGATTGTAGAAATTTACGAAGACCATACGTATTTCACTAACAAAATGATGCGAGCGCGAAGCGCGAGCTGAAAATTTTGTATATATTGACCCCAAACAAGGACATTTTAAGGACTATTTTTTTGGTGAATCCATTAAGATCTCATCATAGTCATCAAATGCGAGTGCAAAGCGATTGCTGATTTTGTTAGAATCACATCCAAACACATGTAGACGTCATAGTAATCATGATTATCATACGCATCTCAGTAGTGCAAACAGCGAGCTGAAAATATAGGAAATTCAGGTCTGAAGAGCATTCTTAGGCTTGTTTGTAGGAATCTATTAAGACCATATGTATTTCACTAACAAAATGCAAGCTGAAATTTTTTGATGTTCAGATTATAAAAAGATACATTTTTAAGGACTGATTTGAGGACTTCATGAAGAGCAGACATATCTCATCAATCCACTAATTCGAACGTAAGCACGGAAAGGCAAGGAGGGCCGGGGGGGGGGGGGGGCATGTGCTCCCCATGCCCCCCCCCCCGTAGTTAGGCCACTAAACGTCTTGGTTTGCTGAGTTTACAGCTATTTTCTGCAAAACCGCCTTTGCTGTCCCCATATTTTGTTTTGGCACCGTGACCAAATTATATAATAAACGAAATAAAGAGCGTCATACCTGAGGAATTAACGTCGGTAGTTTTGCACGGTTCGATGGTAAACGCCGATGTACGGGCGGATAGCAAACTTCTAGTTTCCACAGGTTGGCTACCTAAACGATATGATATCAGTTGAGCATATCCAAATGCTGTATAGAGAAGATAGCTTCGTAGAAAAAAAGAAGAAAATTGTTTTCAGCACGAACTTTACAAGAAAAGAACTGGGTACTGACTGTTAATTGGACGACATGCACCAACGCATATGCATGCATAATCCAACATATGCATGTAGAAAGAAAATCGAAAGTAAAGGTTGAATTGCAATATGATGCGAATCTTTCTTCATACACGCACACACTGACTCAAATACGTACATACGTCCGCCTACTATAACTTTTACAAGTCCCAAAGCGCACCACACCAACGGACAAATGCAAAAACACTGATAAGGCTCCGGATGAGTCCGGTATTTGAATGAAAAAATATATTAAGATACGAGGAATAAATTCAGGGTATTGTTTTGAAACCAGTGGAACGCTTTTGTCAGTCCCGCCTCCATAACTCAATTTAATATACCAGCAGTATGAAACTGCAACCCACAAAACCATTATTAACCCTAAATAAAAGTTTACCTTGACCGAATGACCTAAAACACGTAAAAAAGTTATCAGTAAAACTACCATTATTTCATCACACGTTATAAAATAAGTGTTGCTGCTACCCTATGTGATGTGGTGTTCAACGCTCTAAAGGGTAGATAAATGTTTTGCCCCCCCCCCTTCGAAGAGGCTACCACGTCCTCGATCAATCGGTTAAATGAATGTCAGTATTGTTATTTCAGATTTCTATTTCGAATATAAGATTTGCATAGATATCCAAGTTTCATGCAATAGATCTATACACAACAAAAAAGTAAGTCCCCCTTAAACAAACATCAATAATTTCCGAACCAATGCGAGTTTTTAATAGATTTTTACATGAGCGTTTAGGTAATTTTATGACCTACCCTCCACTCTAAAAATGAAGTGCTAATTTAGCTCTTCAACAGCGTGTATAGTGACTGCACTTCGGAGTGCTAATTTGTCTAGTTCAAATTTGAACTAGACAAAAGTCAGCACTCCGAAGTGCAGTCACTATACACGCTCTTTAAGAGCTAAATTAACACTTCATTTTTTAGAGTGTCTGATTAAATGTTATGGACGTATTCTACGTCATGCTTCAGTGAGCAACGTCAGAAGGCAAAAATGTTACTTTTCAAAAGTCACAAGCCAAATATCATGACTTTGATTCCATTTTATTGGAACTGATTCCACATTCTTATCCTGAAAATAGTCAGAAGGCTTCTGAAAGGTACTTTCTAAAAGTTCTAATACAACTTTTTTGGCTAAATTTCACGGTTGAATAAACACAAGCCCAAATTTGCTATAATTGGATTTTTTTTTACACATTTTTATCAATTAAAATGAGAATATGATGACAGTTATTTTTGGGAAGAGTGTCTTCAACAATATCCATAGTTTCACGGTTCAATGAACATTTATTGGGAAAAATACGATTTTCAAATATCGTAGGCAAGTATTGTTTCACTTTGGTTACTGAAAATGATCTTTTATCATTTTTTCGTTATGTTCATGACCAATTAAAACGCTCCAATAATTTAAAGAAAACACAAAAATAATGAAAAAAGGGTATCTATTTCGCTAGGAAAATTACGTGTTTAGGGTTGAATTTGCGGGGATGATAAAACAAAATTAAATGTTTTATAAAGGATGTCCGATTTGCGCGAGGTGTAGAAGGTGGGGTCGTACTAAACCAAAAAAGGTAAAGCCGACGACCGAAGGACCCGTGACAATCAAACATTCCTGCACTTGTTTAGGGGTTCATTTCAGGGAATATTTGCCAAGAGTATTGTTTTGTTTCCAATACTTGTTAAGGGTAGGGTTTCACACGGCAATACTTGTTAAGGGGTGCATTTGCAGAATATGGAAATTACGTGTTTAGGGTGCTTTTCGAGACCCCATGGTCGCGCATGGTATCCACTCGTGAATGGAAGTGGCCCCCCGGGGGACAGACCTGTAGGAAAGCATAGGCTTGTAACATTTACTCCCGTTGTCACTTATCACATTTTGAGTAATTTCTAACCCCCCCCCCCCGTCTTCTAATTTACGAAGTTTTGTGTTTTGCGTGCCGGTAAATGATGAAAAGTCAGTTTTGCACATACGCGACATGAGCAACATTCACTCTACCCAACATTTTTTATCAAGATTTTTGAGATTGGAAGCGCTCGTTCGTAAGACAAATGATAATAATGGCGTCACACCAAAATGCACCAGCAGGAAGATCGCAATGTTAAAGTACGATAAAACATGCAAGTCCAAAAGATTCATCTCCTTCAGAACTTTTCCTGTATTCATTTTCATTTCCCAAGCAGTTTCCTACGAAGCAATCTCAGATAGTTAAAATTTTAGCACCTACATTATGAACGAGAGAAATTCCGGCGACGTACGACATCCAGATTCGATTCACAATGGTGAAATTGCGTCGCACGGGTTTACGTTCCTCATAATTTCTAATAATTCACATGGGAATTGCGGAGCGAAAAGTGGCAAGCAGCTATACGTTCGCCATTTTTTTCTTGGGGACTCTAGTTCAAATCCAATATTTTCGTTTTTAAAAAAAAACTTTTAACCCTATTCCATTCCAGTCAAAAATTCTCTATCAATGCATACCGGGTATATTATCACAGTTTTATTATCATATACATACAATAAATAAAATGTTATGATCCTCAAACACACACGTAAATTTGCAAGCATTCCAATTCATCGGTGATTTCACGAACTGGCTCTAACCATGGACCTGCTCTAACCTAGGCTGGTTTCCAAATCATGATTTCAAGATAATCGCGTTCATTGTTTGGATGTTTTTCAGACGCTCATAACTTCACACTTTGTATAAAACAAGAGGCCCGTATTCTGATATCAGGTTTAAATTAACCCTAGTCTAAAGTTAACCCTGGTTCAACAAAACCTCCTCTAATTCAACGTCTTCAAACACACCGCGCGCCGCCGTGAAAAGCCGCAAAATGTGCCACCCCCCCTTTTTTTTCAACCACATATTTTGATCCGATTGGCCTAGTTCACCACCGGAAACAGCATTAGAAAATTTAACTCTTCTTCGTTATGGTGATATAAAATCACGATTTTTTGTTGTGCCATCACACCATCATTTATTGTTCACTTTCCATCAATTTGGTCGAAATTTCTGTGGTATTGAACTTTTTGACGGAACGCTTCCGGCTAGATCTGACGGTTTATTGCCGGGAGTGGGCTATTTTTTACCATCGGAAAAAGATTGAAGTCATTCAGTTCATTCTGAACATTTTGATATATTAATGATTCTCATTGGATGAAAAAACCCGCGAAAAATGTTTGTAACTTTTGAGAGTAGTCTTAGGTTGAACACTCCCAGGCCTATACTTAGATCTAGCCTATGCCTAGGGCTAGGCCCAGTCTGGAGGAGAAGGGAACATTGTTTTTACTTTTTTACTTTCCTGAGGTAAAACCTAGACGTAGTCTGGTGCCTTATGAAGTGGAGCAACCGAGACTGAAGATATATATTGGTCTGGGCCTAGAACAACGTAGGTTAGGCTGACTTATCCTTGGGACAGGGATAGATATAGATTATTATTCTTACTTGTCTTAGATCTAGTGGTATAGATCTGATTGTCTTAGACAAAAAGCTTTGAACAGTCTCTGTATTGGTTGTTCCGCTGAACTGTGAGTTGACAGTCTACGTTGACCTCTCTCACCAAGGCAATGTGATATGACAGTAAAATGTCAGAATTTTAAAAATAAGTCCCCAGAAACGACGGTTATTCCTGTCTGCAGTACCTCAAAAATTATTGAAAATTGAATGATGATCATATATGTATTCTAAATCTTATCAACATTTTTATCTTTCTAGAGGGAAATAAGCTGTTGCCATGGCAACGGGATCTTTGCAACATTGTTTCTTTTTATTTAATTTAAGTATTACCAAAATAATAATAATAGTAGTAGATGCTTATATAGCGCATAATATTCTACAGAATCTCTATGCGCTTTACAAAGGAGGTAATGAAGTCTAATACAAGTATGCTTAGAATAAAATACATAAATACTAAATGAAAGATTAACAAAACATTGCAACATATCCTAAACCTATCCTAAACCAAATGATCTAACATGAGAACAAGTATGTTTTTAAAGATTTAAGAAAGGTGGAAGTACATGTGATGGCCCTCAGATTATTAGGCAGTTTATTCCATAGTACAGGTGCTGCTAACTGAAAGGCACGATCACCAAACGAACATGTTTTAGATGTTGGTACAGTTAATAAATTCTGGCTAGAAGAACGGAGATTCCTTTGTGGGACATATTCAGTAATCAGATTATATAGGTACAATGGGGACTTACTAACTAATGTTTTATGACATATCGCTATTATCTTGAAAACAATCCTCTTCTGTACAGGCAACCAATGCAAGTGCGACAACAAGGGCGTAATGGGATCTTTACCTTTAGCACGCTTGATAAGTCTGGCTGCGCTGTTTTGCACTATTTGTATCTTTCTTATATCTTTTTCAGGCAGGCCATATAAAAGTGAATTGCAAAAGTCAATTCTGGAAGAAACAAAAGCGTGAATCAACATTTCAGTGGTCTTTTTACACAAGTAATTCCGAATTTTGCAATTCTTCTCAGTGAACACATTGCAGATTGAGTCATAATCCTAACATGTTCTTTTAATTGAAGGTGTTGATCCATGTGAACGCCCAGGTTGCGTGCTTTGGTTGTCTCATGTACATCTACCCCATCTATTTCAATACAAGCTGGTGTTAAAGCAGGATTAAACCTAGATGAAAAATGAATCACTTCAGTCTTCTGTGGGTTGATTTTCAAACTATTTCTCCGGGCCCAAGACAGAACTTCAGCGAGACAAACATTAATCCTGCTTGTAACATTATGTAGGTCATGTGGTTTGAATGCTAAATACATTTGAGTATCATCAGCATATAGCATTGTTTCCAAGCCATGGGACTTGATAATTGCTGATATTGGAGAGCTGTATAGCGTGTAGAGCAATGGACCAATTATCGATCCCTGAGGCACCCCACATGAGTCAGTGATTGGTTTGGAAACGGCCTCCTTCACCTTTACGACATGTGTACGCTGTGAGAGGTAGGATGATATCCACTTCCGCACAGACCCATCGATACCATACAAATGTTTCAAGCGATTTATCAAAATGTCATGGTTGATCAGATCAAATGCAGCACTAAAATCTAAGAGCACCAGCAGAACTTCATTTCTATCATCCAGAGAGACCAATATGTCATTCTGTACCCTGAGCAGAGCAGTTTCAACACTGTTGTGTGGCTTATAAGCTGCTTGAAAGTGGTTGTGCAAATCGTTTTCGGACAGGTATTCCTGGAGTTGTTTGACAACAGCTTTCTCAATTAATTTTCCCACGAAGCAGAGATTAGATATTGGACGATAGTTCGACAGATTATCGGCCGAAACATTGGATTTCTTGATGAGTGGTGTCACGACTGCTCTTTTTAATGAAGTAGGAAAAACTCCGGTATCAAGACTAGTGTTAATAATCTTCTTCATCAATGGTAATAATACAAGGGCACACTTCTTGGTAATAGTAGTCGGCATGGGATCTAGAGGGGACGTTGCAGATGACGACGACTTAATCAGTTTCAAAACATCAGCTTCATTGAGAGTTTCAAATTTAGACAGTGAAGAATGGCATGTTTCATTGAGCTCAATACTGCCATGATCCCCTGACTGTGCCGTATCCACTTCAAGCAACAGATTAGAGATCTTCTGATGGAAAAAGTCAGCAAATTCATTTGCTAATGATTCTGCACATGAATGGGGTGGCAGAACGTTTGGTTTTACGGTAGTTAGCTTCTCCACAGTCTGAAATAATTTACGTGAATCGCAAGACTCTATCTTATCACGGAAGTATGATGATTGCACGACTGCTAATTTCTCGTAGTAACGTTTACACTTAGTTCTGTAAATCTGTCGATCAATCTCAGGCATCATCAATCTGTATCATTCCAATTAGTTCATGTAGAACACTCACTGTATTATTTCCCCTAAATTAATTGAGTAGGTCAGACCTTATGCATTGACAACTGAGGAAGTAGTTGGAACAGCAAGATTTATAGAAAGTTTTTGCCATAATATACCGTTACCATGGCAACACAATTTCCGACACATGAAAAAAGTGTCTTGCACATCTTTACCTCAAAACCAGTGTGTGAGCCAACTTTCTTCGGTTTGGTCCAAATTGGTCCAAAACTGATGAAAGTATTTTAAACGGCAAAATTTTGGCAATGATATACTGTTACCATGACAACACAATTTGCGAAAAAGTAAAAAAAATATTACACTTTACCTGAAGACCAATGTGTGTTCCAAATTTCAAGAGAATCGGTTTAAAACTGAAGAAGTAGCTCAAAATACAATATAGTCATCCATTCTAGAAATTTGTTGGCCATGATATGTTGGATTTAAACCGGGCTTAAACTACCCCCTACGCGAGTTTAAATTTTGAGGATTTATTACCACACTGAGACCAGGGTTAGATCAAACCTTGCTATCGGAATACGAAACTTAAATCTAGGTTTAAATATGGCAGTTTATTACCAAACTTAGACCAGGGTAAAATTAAACTACGCTATCAGAATACGGGTGTTTACACCAATTTAAAGCATACATTCTGTTTTTTTTGTAATGTACATATAGTTGTCCACAATTCGTAATCATTCTTTCAATATTTCAAATTAAGGGAATGTATGCAGAAGCTACTTACTTATACAACAAGTGGAATGCCTCTGGCCGTCTTACCTGCACCAGCAGTGCTGACTCTGAAAACTACTATGACTCGCACAGGATGTTCAGTGATACTTGGTTACTCTTATTTCCACGTTTTATGAACTAGACCAATACACTTACAGAAATAGAATGGTAATCAACAAATACCCCAAATTCGGCCAAAGTTCATTGACCTCACAAGACCTTTGACCTTGATCATGTGACAGGATATTCAGTGGTACTTGATTACTCTTATGTCCAAGTTTCAAATTTTTGGAAATTTTAAGGCAATGACATTACTACCACTACATCTACTACATCTATTTGCGCACAGGCAACAGACTGGAAATTAATTGGATATAAATAAGCCTACATTCAAAATTTTGGTTTTTAGGAATAAGTTTTAGCGGACGTCAGCTCTTTGCCAGCTCCTGTCAGTAAGCTTGGCGAACTGTTGTAGTATATATCAGTTCTGATATCTGCCAAGTTGGAAAGGTTTCGCTACAATAATGAAGTAGTACGAGCGATTTGAAATTGATTTTCAATTAGTGTGCATTTCTTCGTATTTTGAGGTTTTCAGGAGCATTTTTTATATTTCCTCATGATATTTATGTTTAAGTATTGAAAGGGCATATTTTGATGAACTTAAAATAAATCCAAGAAAGGGTATGGGTTTGACCTTGCATGGCGCAATGACAGCAAATCAAATATAAACATTTTCAAAACATCAGAGGGCGCTCTTTGTCTCATCTGCATAACAGAGTGAGACTATAGGCGCCACTTTTCCGACGGCAACGGCGGCGTCAACACCAAATCATAACCAAAGGTTAAGTTTTTGAAATAACAGTATAACTTAGAAAGTATATGAACCTAGTTATTGAAACTTAGCCATAAGGTTAATCAAGTATTACTAAACATCCGTCCTGAGTTTAAGGTCACATGACCAAGGTCAAAGGTCATTTAGAGTCAATGAACTTAGACCAGCGCTTCTCAAACGGTGGACCGCGAGAAGCTCTCTCAGGTGGGCCGCGAGATATGGAAGCTTAAAAGTGCCACCGAGATGTTGAGATAATTATCTCGGGAAGTCGACATCTTGATAGCAAAAGATAAGATGACGAGATCCCAGATCTCATCATGTCAACATCTTTTAGAAGAGATGATGAGACGACAAGATCCCGGATCTCATCATGTTGACATCTCGTAGAAGAGATGATGAGATGACAAGATCCTGGATCTCATCATGTCAACCTCTTTAAGAAGAGATGATGAGATGACAAGATCCCGGATCTCATCATGTTGACATCTTGTAGAAGAGATGATTAGATGACATGATCATGGATCGAAGATCTTGTCATCTGACCATTTCTTCTAAAAGATGTCGACATGACGAGATCCGGAATCTTGTCATCTCATCATCTCTTCTTAAAGATGTTGACATGATGAGATCCAGGATCTTGTCATCTCATCATCTCTTCTACAAGATGTCAACATGATGAGATCCGGGATCTTGTCATCTCATCATCTCTTCTACAAGATGTCAACATGATGAGATCCGGGATCTTGTCATCTCATCATCTCTTCTAAAAGATGTTGACATGATGAGATCCGGGATCTTGTCATCTCAACATCTCTTCCAAAAGATGTTGACATGATGAGATCTGGGATCTTGTCATCTCATCATCTCTTCTACAAGATGTCAACATGATGAGATCTGGGATCTCGTCATCTTATCTTTTGCTATCAAGATGTCGACTTCCCGAGATAATTATCTCAACATCTCGGTGGCACTTTTAAGCTTCCATATCTCGCGTTGTGTCAAAATTTAAAATAAACTTGGATTTTTGTGATAAATATGTCGAAGTTTTTGCTTGCTCGCCATGATCGCTCGCAACATTTTGTTAATTGTACGCGATACGCCATATCAAACCCCCTTCATTTGGGGGGGGGGGGTTGCTCATTACGCCACTGCAGCAGAAGATCATAAAGTTACGCGCTCATTTTGCTCTTTATAATTGTAGAGACAATCTTTGAGTCGAGACAAGTACGCATATTTTTTTCTTAGAGTTTTGTAGGTGGGCCTTGAATAAAATCTGAGAGTCAAAGTGGTCCGCGAGTAAGAAAAGGTTGAGAAGCACTGACTTAGACCATGTTGGGGGAATCAGCATCAAAATCTTAACCAAGTTTAAGTTTCTGAAATGTCACAATAACTTAGAAAATATATGAACCTAGTTCGTGAAACTTAGACATATAGTTGATCAAGTATCACTAAATATCGTGCCTTTGAACATTTATTGGTCTAGTTCATAAAACGTGGACATAAGAGTGATCAAGTATCAATGAACATCCTGTCCGCATGTGAGGTCACATGACCCAGGTAAGAGGTCAATTAATTTGGGCCATTATGGGGGTATCTCTTGAATTACCATTATATCCTCGAATGTTCATGGATCTAATTTATGAAACTTGGACATAAGTGTAATAAAGTATCACTTAATATCCTATGTGAGTTTCATGTCACAAGAACAAGATCAAAGGTCATTTAGGGTCAATGAACTTTGGCCAAATCTGTTATAATTGCCATCATAACTTTGAATGTTTATGGATCTGATTCAGGAAGCCTGGACATAAGAGTAATCATGTATCATTCAACCTCCTGTGTAAGATTCAGGTCACATGATGAAGGTCAAAGGTCATTCAGGATCAATGAACTTTGGCGGAATTGTTTATTTTTTTTTGAAATATCATCATAACTTTGAACATTTATTGGTCTAGTTCATAAAACTTGGACATAAGAGTGATCAAGTATCAATGAACATCCTGTCCGCATGTGAGGTCACATGACCCAGGTAAGAGGCCAATTAATTTGGGCCATAATGGGGGTATCTCTTGAATTACCATTATATCCTCGAATGTACATGGATCTGATTTATGAAACTTGGACATAAGAGTAATGAAGTATCACTTAATATCCTATGTGAGTTTCATGTCACATGATCAAGGTCAAAGGTCATTTAAGGTCAATGAACTTTGGCATTAATGGGGTTATATGTTGAATTACCATTATATCTCCGAATGTACATGGATCTGATTTATGAAACTTGGACATAAGAGTAATGAAGTATCACTTAACATCCTATGTGAGTTTCATGTCACATGATCAAGGTCAAAGGTCTTATAAGGTCAATTAACTTTGGCGTTAATGGGGTTATATGTTGAATTACAGTACCATTATAACTTCTGAAGTTTTTGGATCTGATTCATGAAACTTGGACAAAAGAGTAATCAAGTATCTTTGAAGATCCCGTCAAAGTTTCAGGTCACATGACCAATTTTAGAGGTCATTTAAGTTCATTGAACTTTGGCCATTTTAGAGGTAATCTTTAGATTGGTGTTTAGATTATAGATATAATGTATAAAATGTGGATATAGGGGTAATAAAGTATCACTTTAAAGTTTTAGGTCACATGATCAAGGTCAAATATCAGTGAACGTATTATTGTATCATCATATGAATGGTGTTTTTATAGTAGTTTTCAAAGTCAGCTTTGCCAATCGCGTGGTGCAGGTGAGACCGTCATAGGCATTTCACTTGTTCTAAAAGTAATGGTCATTGATGCGTAAAACACATTTTGATGATACCATAGGCATACTTTGAAAATATGAGAATGAAAGAAAGAAAATGATCAGAATATTTACGATTTTTTTTTACATTGCGAACTACGAATAAATATAATGTTGTTGAAGGTAGACTATTTCGGACTTGAATTTAGTTCATAAAGATGGCACTCTAAATTGCAGGTTATGCATTGCAGATGAAAGATTACTCTTGTACAACCTACGGCACTTTGTTGAGAAGTCTGAAGTATACAGGATAAGGGATATGCACTAGAATTAGAAATGGTATGGAAATGGGTATGAAATAAACAGATTGGTGCCTGAATGGTCACGCATGAGCGTTTGTTGGAAAACGGAATGTAAGGTGCACATTTAGGGGCCTTTGACAACATTCCGACCAAATTTTCAGGAATTGCTAAGTAACATATATTTCGTTAAGGTTACGTGATGAATCGTATTTAGATAACGCATTTCACCTAATTGTTGGGGTCAAATAACCCTACACTACGTTTATTCGGGGAATATTTCTACGAAAGTCTTCAAAACGGAATGAGTAATCGTTGAAAGCTGAAAACTCGGTACACTACTTACCTTGCTAAACCGTCAACTGCGATTGTTGTGTGTGAGGAAGATGATGGGAAAGTAGTTGACGGCAATTCGTAAGTGACTGCCAAATCGCCCAAATCCCTATAGTAAATTGTGGCTTGATTTGAAATTGTGTAGTAAACACGCCTCCCCACCGAGTCAACACCGACGGAATTTGGTACGACTGAAAAATAAAGAGAGGCAGGAAATAGAAATAATTATATACTTCATACAGAGATTGTATTCTCGGATTGGTCAAAACTGCATCATGTGATGCGGTGCTATTCCGTCTATCGTGGTCTCAGAGGTTTGACTTAATGTACATATCTTCTATCAAATCCTCTGATAGTACTCGTAACCCATAAGGGCGGGGCCACACTTTGTGTTTCTACGCGCGCATCTAGCTGGCTCGAGTTAACTGGCTGTGCCGCTGCTGTTGCTGCTCAGCCATGTACGCGCAACCAACGGCGTGCTGGCTGCATATGGCAAACTGGATTTATCGGTTGTGCTGGCCAGCATGCAACAGAGCAGCTCCGTGAGCATGGTGAGTGCAGCTCGTTTTATATTTGATTTTTCTGATTTGATTTTATTTATTTCTGCATTCAAGATAATATATATTTCAACTTGAGATTAGAGTACTAGTGGTCTTGAAAGTCAATCGATTGGGGATAGAGTTATGTGATTATTGATGAGGCATATAAAACAAAATATGGACTGCTCTGTATTCCGACGACATTGAAAATCATCATTTTCTCGGTGCTTTTCATATCGGCCATTCTATCACCCCTCAAATAAGGCGTCGGGATGATATGAGGGCCGGGGAGCGAATAAAACGCACCCCGCCCCACCCCCACTCTGGGGTCGGAAGGACCACATGCGTGTTCCCAAAATGTCCGGTAAAGGGGTACTTTTTCGCGGAAAAAGTCCGGCCCGCGAATCGTAAAAAAAGGGTGTATTTTTATTTTCAACAGGAGATTTCTTGAAAAAGGGTGTGATTTTTATCTCTCCCTTTGGACTACTAAGAAATTTGAAAAAGGGTTATAAAATATTTTGAATAACATAGAACATTTATCAAATCCCGGGATTACTGAAAATCCTTCTAGTTTTGAAAGCTCATTCAGGATGATTTCATTTTGAAAAGTAAAGTACGGACCTTTTGTTGGAATGAGAGCTCACCTGAGATATTTTTATAGGGGGTACATTGAGTAGTGTTACGGATTTTAGGGGGGTCTTCAAGGCAGAAAAAAACCCTCGAAAGGGGGATTCAGAAATTTTGGCAGACCTTCGACAGGGGAATGCTTTCAAAGGGAGGGAACAAGCATAGGCGTACCCTAAATAACACTGACTGGGGGCGGGGGGCGGGAACGCACCTCCGTAATGATAATTTACACAGCCATCCTTATATGCGCAGTCAATATTTGTGTAGTTGTAGGGATAATTATTGTATCTCAGTAGTTGTTACCCGAACTCATGTCATCTTTCAATAAAGTCCAAGCCCAAGGGGGGGGGGGATTTTATTCAGTTCAAATTATTTCACATTAATTGCATTTTTTAGACTAACCTCAACAAGCTCTTAACAAGCTCTCCGTAATGATCCGATTTTCTACGTAATTTGTGATGATCTTGATCAATATGACTAAACTCTAGACCTTGATCTTACTACAAGGAAGCAGGAGAAGTCATTTATGTGGACTTTTGGTGAGCAGCATTTTTAGAACTTTCCAATGAAATTATCTGTCTGTATGGAGTTGATCTACTGATCTTGGACACCAGTCCCACATTAGAGCTTTCATGTGAGTTTTTTTCATCAGCTTGAGAGAGATTCCCAATTTGATCTTGATAGCCTTTTGTTGATTGCTGTTATTGTCCTATTGCACATTCAACCTACCTACTTAGTAGTGTATTGAACCTTGGCAACAATAGAAGACTAATCCATGTCTACCAGGAACAATAAAAAGCTGATAAAGGAACTGCTTGAAGATGAAGATTTTCTTAGTGCAATCACTACCATGCTCAATAGGACTGTAGACAAGAGGCTGCTTGAAATGAAAACTCACTTGGAAATGCATGATGGTGAAATACATGAGATAAAGTGCAAGATGGATGCAATCTCAAATGATATAACTCGTCTAAAGAATG
Source organism: Lytechinus variegatus (assembly GCF_018143015.1). Lineage (NCBI taxonomy): Eukaryota > Metazoa > Echinodermata > Echinoidea > Temnopleuroida > Toxopneustidae > Lytechinus > Lytechinus variegatus. The sequence continues at coordinate 730,345 of NC_054747.1, forward strand.
ATGTAAAAGCAATCTCAAATGAGGTTCATAAAGCCATCTATGACATCAATAATCTCGAACAGTATTCACGTAGAAACTGTGTTAGAATATTTGGGATCAAGGAATCAGCTCAAGAGGATACTGATACTATCATCTGTAAAATGGCCCAAACCAAACTTGGCATTGATCTGCAACCAACCCACATTGACCGTAGTCATAGGATTGGCCAACAGAAGGAACCAAGGAAACCTGGAACTCAACCTCCACCTAGAGCCATCATAGTGAAACTGATGAGCTACAAGCATAGACAGAGTCTCATTACCAATAGGAAAAAACTGAAGAACACAGGAATCGGTATTCAGGAGGACCTTACGGACAGAAACAGAAAACTTCTACAAGATGCAAAAGAACATGTAAAAGTGAAGGCTGCTTGGACTTTAGATGGGCGTGTCTTCGTGATACCGCATTCTGAAGGTCGAAAGCCCCAGCGAAAAGTCATCAAAACAAGAGAGGACTTGGACTATCTTTGATTTTGCATGTAAATACAGAACCATTATGTACAGGATAATTCAAGAAACTTACATGAAACTGTTACCAATACCAAGTTCTCCTTAAAAGATGAAAACTTGAAACCATGATGCTGTCTTTCATCAAGCATTAGAATTTTATTTTTATTGTCATGACTTTTTATCATTGCTTCCATATATCCAAATTAACTCTCAAGAACTCTAACTTTTTCTATTTGTTTTTTTTTTGTTCATTTATAAATGTTTACAGTATCATTGTATTAATGTATTGTAATGTAATATGTGGTGTATGTAATGAAAAATGTAAATCTGAAAAGAGATGCACCCTTCCTCACTCTATATGTAATCACTGTACCCAAAGTCTTGGAACACTTCCTTTTAATCATATCACCAATGATGATGAATATCTGTTGACGCTGAATGAGTTTTTTAGTTTAAATACACCTATGAATCATGATAAGTTTTGCAATCTGAAAGTTAACCCATTTACTCTGAATGGTTTAAAAAATTTACATAACATACAGCAGAATGATGAGATTTTATTTGAGTATCCTATGTCAGACTGTAAATATTTTTTTCAGGAAAATTTTCAAGAAAGATTTAAAAATGCTAATTCTAATTTGTCTTTTTTACATTTAAATTGCCGAAGTATAAGACAAAATTTTGAACAGCTTGAATACTTATTAAGTTCACTTAAATACCCTTTTGCATTTATTGGTATCTCAGAGACCTGGTTTACATCTAATACTGCTGTTTCTATTTTTAATATTCATAATTATTCACTTGTTCATACTTGTAGAGAACATAAACAAGGCGGTGGAGCTGCTCTTTATATTCAGAATAATGTTGATTTTACACGCAGAGATGATCTTTGTATGAGAAATGAATATTTTGAATCAGTATTTGTTGAAGTTCCAAATGAAAAACGCAAAAATATTATTGTAGGTTGTTTATACAGAGCTCCAAATTGTAATATTGATGGTTTTATGACTCAAGTTGATACATTATTATCTATTCTTAATCAACACAATGACCTCATTTACATTATGGGGGATTTTAACATAAATTTATTGAATATTTCAAGTCATGCTAAAACTGAGGAATTTGTAAATATGATGTTCACATATAACTTATTTCCAACTATTGATAAGCCTACACGTATATGTCATACCACAGCAACACTTATTGATAATTTGTTTACAAATGCAGTTGAGTTACAGTATGAAAGTGGATTGATCTATTCTGATATTTCCGACCACTTACCAATTTTTTATATTTCGAAAGACCATACTTTGCCAAATCATACTAAACCACTCACTAAAAAAATTATCACAGATTCTAATATCAACAGTTTTAAAGAAAAGTTAAGTACTGCAAATTGGCAATCTGTATACTCTAAAGAGGAGATAAGTGATGCTTATGGGTCATTTTTAGATATATTTTCAAAATTATACAATGAATGTTTTCCCATAGCAAAAAATAATAAAAAAGTGAAGAATAAGAATTGTGTATTTAATAAGCCATGGATTACACCAGGTATATTGAAATCAATACGGAAAAAAGATAGATTGTACAAAATCAAATCACAAAAAATGATAATAAATCTAAGAAAAAATACAAAACTTATAAGAATAAACTTATTACAGTCTTACGACAGTCTAAAAAATCATATTATGATAAGAAATTCCAAACACTTAAATGTAACATGAAAAAAACATGGAAAGAGATAAATGGGCTTTTAGGGAATAACAATTCTCTTCAATATCCTAAGCAAATGTTTTTTAAAGATAAATATACTGATAATGATAGTGTGAAAGCCAAGTACTTTAATAATTACTTTAAAAACGTTGGTTCAGACCTTGCTAAAAACATAAGAAATTCGAATATAGATTTTTCAACATATCTCCCCAGTAGTAACTTGAATTCATTGTTTCTCAAACCTGTAACACTAACTGAATTATTAAAGGTATGTACCTCATTGAAATCTTCCTATTCCCCAGGAATTGATGATATTATACCTATGATAGCAAAAAAATGTATTCATGCATTTTTGATACCTTTTTGTTATATAATGAATATGTCTATACAAACAGGAACGATTCCAAAGCAACTTAAAATCTCACAAATAATACCTATTTTCAAAAAGGGTGATAAGCAAAATATATGCAACTATCGACCCATTTCGATATTACCATTTTTTTCAAAAATATTAGAAAAACTGATCTTTGAAAGATTAAGTTCATTTTTGACTTACAATAATATTTTATGTACACAACAATTTGGTTTCAGAAAAAATATTATACTTATATGTCTTTATTCTTTATACATGATTACATAATGCAAGAAATTGACAAAGGCAATTACACAATCGGAGTATTTTTGGATTTGTCCAAAGCCTTTGACACTGTTGATCACTCCATCCTTTTAAAAAAATTATATCATTATGGTATTAGGGGGGTGGCCTATGAATGGTTTCACAACTATTTATCGGACCGAAAACAATATGTAGTGATCAACAGTGTCAAATCTGCCTCTGAAAATATTACACATGGCGTACCGCAAGGGTCCGTCCTCGGCCCGTTGCTTTTTCTCCTCTATATAAATGATATTATATTTTGCTCTCCATTATTAAAATTTTTATTATTTGCAGACGATACAAATATACTTTTATCACATAAAAACTACGATTCCCTTACCACATTATTAAATTCTGAATTAAAAAAGGTTATTTCATGGTTACAATCAAACAAATTATCTTTGAATATTGATAAAACAAAATTTATTATATTTCGAGCTAGAGGCAAAAGAATACCTGATAATCCTCCCAGAATCCTTATGGATAATATATATTTAAATAGGGTTGATAATACATCCTTTTTAGGAATAAAAATAAATGAGTTTCTTTCTTGGAAACCACACATTCAGGATATATGTTCACGTATAAGTAGAACAGCTGGAATATTACATAAACTTAAATTTATTTTACCAAAATATACTATGATAACTTTATATAATAGTCTTGTTTTGCCACATCTTATGTATTGTTGTGTCATATGGGGTAATACATTTCAGTCACATTTAAAGAAGTTAGTTATTGCTCAGAAAAAAGTGTTAAGAATTATTTATAATGCTCCATTCAATTATCATACTAATGAACTGTTTTTAAATTCAAAAATCTTAAAGATAAATGATTTGATAGATATGAGTGTTGCTAGATTTATGTTCAACTATAAAATGAATACACTTCCTGACGTTTTCAATAACATCTTTAAAACAAATGACTCTCACCATACATATCTAACCCGCAAAAATAAAGATTATCGTTCATTTCTAGCACGTAAATCCACATCTCAACAATCCTTACGATTTAATGGTCCAAAAATATGGAATAACTTATCACAAGATTTTAAAGAATGCTCAACAGCCACTACTTTTACAAGAAAACTAATGGATTTACTCTTTCATAAATATAAACAATTTACTTTATTATAGGTGCACCCTTGAAATTTCAAAATAAATTAATTTTTAATGTTTTGTTTAACTTTTTGTTGTTTGTTTAAATGTCCTGTCTCACACTGTAGATGTAACATTTATTGTTTAAGTTGTACATACCATTTCTTTCCTGTTTTATGTCATTATTTTCCATATCTTATGCTTGTTATGGGCCCCTGGTGATAAGCTATTTGCTTCTTAAGGGGTCCACACCTTATGTATCAATTCCTAATTTAATTGTACATTTTGATTTGTAAATATATGTTTTATTGTTTTTACACATGAAGGTGAAATAAATGAAATGAAATGAAAATGAAGATAATTCAGACAATATCAATGATAAAACATGCATATAACGTCATATCACATGCAGTAAAACACTTTTTAAGATTTTATACAATGCTGTTTACTATATGAACCTTACAGTAGTTGTGTAAAAGTTTAAACAATCATGTTTAATTTGTTGAAGATTAGATATTGAAAATCAAACACTTGTTGTGTGAGATTTAAACACTTGTTTAAACTGTTTAAACAATTACTGTAAGGTTCATATAGTAACCAGCGTTGTACACAAATTTTAAACAGCTTTTTACTGTGTATAACACACAAACTTCAGAGAATTCTATTACAAATAGCACCGGCCTATCAAAGGAACGGTTACACTTCGTAATTCCGAAGGTTCGTAATTCCCAAGGTTCTTTATTCCGAAGGTTCGTAATTCCGAAACAGGTAAGTTGCCTTTATCTCGTTATTCGTTACTCCGAAAACATAAAAGGGTTCGTTAATCCGAACATTTGTGGCGTTATTCTGAAGGTTCGATAATCCGAAAGCGAAATAAGGTTCGTTAGTCCAGAAACGAAGTAAGGTTCGTTGTTCCGAAGGTTCGTAAATCCGAAAACAAAATAAGGTTCGTTTTTCCGAAGGTTCGTTAGTCTGAAATGAAATATGGTTCGTTAATCATTACGTTTTCGGACAAACGAACCTTCGGAGTTACGAACCTCATTTCGTTTCGGATTAACGAACCTTCGGAATAACGAACCTCACTTTGTTTCGGACTAACGAACATTATTTCATTTTCGGATTATTGAACCTTCGGAATTACGAATGAATGAGAAAGGAACATACAGCAGTTTCATTGGCTTCCAGTCTCTGAACAGTGTTGTAGTTCCTTCATGCTCGGCCTTGGCCTTAAGGTTCCTTAACGCATTTTTAAGGTTTTTTCAAGGCATTTTGTATTTTGCACTTTCATTTGTTTTATGTAATTAATTAGAAATGTTTCAATTGTTCTGTATGATATGACACCAATCATGGTTAATAATACTAGTCAGCAGTAGCAGCAGCAGCAGCGTTTAATAGTAAGTATAATCGCAGCGCCATCATAATCACCATTATCAAGAATTAACGTTACATATGTAACAAAGAAGACAGCAGTGATGAAAAATAACATTATTGACATGTATTGGCAATGTGTTGTAATCATGACTAATGATTTGACAATATTTATGATAATGATGAGAGTAATATTGTGATAAAAATTATATTGATTTACTGGCAGAAATAATTCTGACAGATGAGACTGCGATTTTGATACCAATTTCATATTTTATTAATAGCTTTCTCCAAAGAATCAGGAAGGTTGATTTCTATTCCATCAGGATTGTCCTTCTATTACTTTCTTCCCCCAACAAGAATGTTTTAAGTCTTAATGATATTCTGAAAAGACTTGATAAGTTGAAGACAATTTTCAATTTCGTCATATCCAAATGGGCTATGCCAATGGCACGATGAGCCAAAAATTTTGAGGGGCCAAGCATGGCATATTGGAGCAAAATATCTGCAAAAAAATTGAAGTGAGCGAGCGAGCAAAAATTTTCACCCTCTTTAAGAGAGGTTGTTTTGTGATAAATTGTGACAATATGTTTATAAAATAATTCCTAATTTAATTCCCATTTACTACTTTCCTTTCCTTTTCTAAGTTGACTATTGGTGGTGGATCTTCTTCTCTCTCTCTCTCTTTAGGGGGTGATATTTGTTTAAACAGGCGAGAAAGAGGAATAGGAAGGGAGAGGGAGAGGAGAAGGGGGAAACATGTGATGGCGTAAGAAAGATGGGCTGACACCGCATACATTCGTAATTCCGAAGCTTCATAAGTAATTCCGAAGTTTCGTTAATTCGAAAACGAAATGAGGTTCGTAATTCCGAAGGTTCGTTAGTCCGAAAACGTAATGATTAACGAATCTTATTTCGTTTTCGGACTAACGAGCCTTCGGAATAACGCCACAAATGTTCGGATTAATGTTGAATTATCATCCTATTTCTGTAAGTGTATTGGTCTGGTTCATAAAACGTGGAAATTAGAGTAACCAAATAACACTGAACATCTTGTGCGATTTATAGTAGTGTTCAAAGTCAGCATTGCTGCTATGTTGAATCGCGAAATGCAGGTGAGACGGCCAGAGGCATTCCACTTACTTAACAAGAAATCTCCAGAATATTTTTTGGCTGCGCTTTCTCGCGGAAAAGTAATGTACTCCCCCCCCAAAAAAAAAAAATATCTATCTTATCAGTTAGGAATCACTTAGAAAAGGCTTTGCTCAATTAAATTTATATAAAACACACAGTCACCCCAAGACACGGCTTCATAGTTATAAGTTCGACGTCGACCCCTATTCGTGATTTCAATTTCGTGTGCATGTTAATGTTGGATCTTGCCAGCTCAGGCCTAGAATATTACAAGCTCCAAAAAGGCCTATCATGTGTGCGTAATGTCAAATTTGATCAGGAATTGGATAATGAATTATTGCACCTATTTTGAATTTGCAACCTCTTTTTGCTATCTTCCTTACTCGAGGATCATTCCACCTCCAAGCACTTAATTTGAGGGGACCTAATCGCCTGGTCCCCCGGGTAGGCCAAAAATGGGGGGGGGGCACCAAAGAGAGGAAGGAAAGAGAGAAACAGTAAAGGGGAGGGAAAGAGCAAGAAAAATATCAATAATTGACATTTACATATTTCGGCATGTTCGACCCAGGGGCACCGAAGTGATGTTCAACATAGGGGCGCGAATTTGACGTTTGTCCTGGTGCGCTATTATGTGCAAACTAGGGAGGGGACAGCGAATTCATATTCGATCTTTGGGGTGCCAATTTGATGTTCCACATGGAGTGGGGGGGGGGGTGCAAAATTCACGTTTGCTCGCATCAAATGCTTAATGACATTCCTATCCTGTTCATGATTACCAAAAGTGCTTGTCCGAATTTTAGGTCAGAATAAAGAAATACTCTCTTTGCGCTAACATCAATTGTTAAGTATGGTGACCATCCTATTTATAATTCCCAAAAGTGCTTAAAATGTCCAAATTTCCCAATTTTAGGTCAAAATTTCAAACTTTTCAATTAAAAAATTGTCAGCTTAGGCTTCGAACCAACATAAAATGTTGAAATAGATACCTATCCTTTTCTTGATTACCTAAGGTGCTTATAGATGCTCGGAATATATTGAACACACACAAAAATGGTCTTTAATTGCTTTTTTCGCGTAATTATGAAATAAGATAATCCAACATGCATTTAAGGCACCTATGATTACATGGCAGAGGGGTGGGGGCGCCACTTTCTGAATAGTTCAAAGGGGCGACAAATTTGAAGGGGCCTCCCGGGTGTAAAATCCTGGATGTGCGCCTCGGTAACTCCCTCCCCCTCTCCTCTTCATCTCTCTCTTTCTGTTTGTTCTCAGATTTTCCTCCTGTTCTCGTTCTCACTCTTTGTTTAAAAACTCGCCTAGTGGTAATTTTCTTCTAGAGAGGAAAGAGACATCTTCTTTTGCTTTGAATTTGAATATGAAAAACTTCGCTGCGGAACCTTCCACCAAAAAGAGCGGAAGTGCGCTCTGTGTGTGTTAGCAGGCTTCGCGTGCATTAATCAGCAATGGAAATGCACACCTAATAGCTGACCTCAAGTCAAGACACTTCAGGACACCTCCATCGACCTCGGAGAGTGCTCTATACCTGATTGTCCATAGCGATTACGTTAGGGAAGGGTGGTTCCGTATTAGAACAGCCACTTCGTGCATACTGTGTCTGCAGCACTGATCGGAATATTGAGTCTACAAATCAGTGGTCTGCTGGATGCATAAAGTAGAGCGAAAGCTGATGATGGTGTAGTTTTATTCAAGGTCCAGTCAAAATAATATCAAATTGTTTTATGTTGTTTCTGTTTTAGTTGTTACAATTTTCATGAATTTGATAATGAGCAACGGCCGTTTCCCTAAGATTCGTCAATTTAGATATCAATTTACGTGCACAGACAGGCCTACTACTGGTTGGGCTTGGGATCTCCCCTCTCCTCAATTTCTTTTTTTTTTGGGGGGGGGGGGTTGTTTAGGGGTTAAAAATCTTGGATTATTTGTCAAAAACATGGTGAGGAATACATTGTATAATGAATAGATTTAAAATCGAGTATGAGTAGGAAGGCCTCCTGTATCAATGTCTTCATATTATCGAAAAAAGAACACAATAGAACTTTTTATGACTAGCTGACTGGGATTTTATTTTCATTTATTGTTAAAGTTAAACACAATGCATTCAACACACCATGACTCAAACAATCGATGTTTACTTCACCACTTCAATAAACATTTATAATCTCAATCCTCCTGCTTTTAGTGTGTGAGCTAAAGTTTCATATACTGAAGAAATTTAAAGTTCTATCTGGTAAAGTTTATAAAGATTAAAAAGACTGTTTGCAAAAAGAAACACATCGTGTTCAGATTAAATTTCGCTTACGGGGACAACCTCGGAAAATCCAAAGTACGAGTTACGTTAGTCTTTATACGAGGCCATGTGCCATAGGCTAAGTCTAAATACTAAATAAGTGCATTAAAGGTAAAAAGTCATCACAATCCCACTTTTTCCGAATAAAGCAAGTGTGCATGTTGACACTAAGGTTGATAGCGTGAGATCAAACGCGTAGTCTGTTAGGCCTAGGCAGGTCTAAGCTAGATTAGATAATGGATATACATTGGTCTATGTACTTTCAATCATAAATAAACAGATTTTCGACACTATACCAACTTTCATTTCCTAGGTCGGTCTGACGGTCAGTCGAATCGGGGTCGCTCTAGCCACTAACCCGTCTCTGTGGTCTTGTGGTTAAGGCACCGGTACCTCAATCTAGGGGCCAGGGTTCGATTCCCGGCAGAGACATTTTTCGGCATCGCCAAATTCTCCCCCAAAAAGGCAGGTAACTCTGAGGAACCTTTGTTTAAGCTACGCCTACCATTGATTTCTTCATTCATTTCTTTCACGTGTATATATATATTTCTTTAAAAAGTTTGGAAATCTGACATTGCTCGGTAATTCCTCCTTTTTTTTTTTAAATACATCAACGAGTAATTTGATTGATACCATAAGGTATCAATGGACGGATGATTTAATTATCTTCAAAATGATACCCTACATGATATTATAGTTCACATGGTGGTGCAGTGCCTTGAAATGTGGGGAAGGTCAAAATTCAAAAGTTGCAAAATTTCACAATATTGAAAGTCACTATTATTTTTTCCCCGTAGTGATGAGAAAGTTTATCAGCGGTTTATTTTGTTTTTAGGCACCACCAAAATCAATAGTAACATGGAATCAAACACACCTCTGCACAACCAAACACATAACAAACAAACAAACAATCATTCATGGGTATTACAAACCACGACTAAAGCCATGTTATCACACAGAATCATCGCTACTGACGCTACATAAACCAGAACAAATATCAAAATTGAAGGAGCAGGGGCTTGATTTGAATGGACAAAGAAAAAAGAATCATGTTCTTTATTGACCCCTCGTGACTATTTCTTCTCTTTTGAATCCTGCTCTTTTCGTAAAGACATGGTTATAACAAGCATGGCATATACAGTACAAGTACTGTATATATATATATATATATGTATATATATATATACAGTACAAGTACTGTATATATATATATATATATATATATAACAAGCATGGTATATACAGTACAAGTACTGTATATATATATATAGTGGGTATAAAAAAACGGGACAATTTGAAAAGTCTATAAAATTTTTGTTTCAAATTATGATTTCTATATTTTGGTGTCAATATGTGCTCTGGAGTCTTATCCTTCAAATGCCATTAAAATAATTTAGTTTCGTTCATGCTTGAGCGAACACGGAATGTTTTTGTCTTGGGTAAAAAAGGAGGCTTGCGCCAAAATGGCATAAAATGATAAATATGGTGGTCGGACTTCTTGCTAATCAGCAGACTTCCTCTTAACCTTTTCATTATCTTTGCCATGATTTTCGAATTATGCGATCAAAATTCGTTTCCAAATCTACTTATTTGCTTGAACAATTCTGTTGTTGTTCCTTTTTTAATCTGTTCTCTTTTAGCTTTGAATATTCCTTTAGGCAAGAACATTTTTTTTAAACCAAAGTATGGGAGAGCGTGTTTTTTTTCCTTTCATTATGGGCTACAAAGGTTATGGTGCCTTTGAACAATGGCATACTGAGGGTGGGGGCTCGGGGTGCTCCCCCCAAATAAAAAAAAAATATTACCAAGGAAAATAATGGGAAAGAAAAATAACAGAAAACATAGAAAGTGAAGTATGATATCATTTTCTGAGTATTATGCCAAAATCACAAGATTGGATATTTTAATAAAAAAGTGGAAAATTTTGCTTGCTAGCTTCGCAACTTTTTAATACATTTTACCCGATCTCCCATATCTTGCTCCTTTAAAATTGACTCAATACACCATTGCCGTCGAAAGACATGAATCCTTTCATGTTTGTCCTGTCAAGCACATAATTAATCTTGGTTAAGGATTCAATAACCCCTGGAAAATAGGATTCATGTCTTTTATAGGTATCATAGCATAATTTTTTCACCAAATAATCATTACAGGTATACCATAACATTTTCTGTTTCACATATTAAAAGGATTTGAAAAATTACAAATTTTCGAACAATGCAAATCTTCTTAATTGGGTTGATAAAAAGTTTCTTCTTTGCTTACTTATGAAGGAAATTTCAAGGGTAAAAGAAGTTTAAATAAAAACAATTCATGTAAATAAATAAATTTGTAGATAAAATTTGACAGCATAATTCGAAAATTATTGCAAAGATAATGAAAATATTTAGAGGAAGTCTTCTGATTAGCCAAAAGCCTAATCATCAAATTTCTCATTTCTGCCATTTTGGCGCAAGCCTCTTTTTGAACCCCCGACAAAAACGTCCCGTGTTCGCTCAAACATAAACAAAATATATTTTTTTAAATGGCATTTCAAAGATAAGATCTTAGAGCATCTATTAAAATAAAAATATAGATATAATAATTTGAAACAAAGTTTTCATAGACTTTTCAAATCTGTCCCGTTTTTTGATACGCACTGTATATATATGTATATATATATATATATATATATATATATTGTAAAGAAATGGATGAAGAGAACAAAGGTAGGCATAGCTTAAATCAAGGTTCCCCAGAGCTACATGTATCTACCCTTTGGAAAAATTGGTGATGCGCAAAAATGTCTCTGCCAGGAATTGAACCCGGGTCCCCAGTTTTGAACGCCGGTGCCTTAACCACTAGACCACAGAGACGGGTTAGTGGCTAGGGTGAGCCCGATCCGATTGACCGTCAGATAGACAGATTTTCGACACTATACCAATTATATTTTCCTTTGTCGGATGAAGGTGAGTTTTGAACAATGACAAGCCGCCATGCCTCAGCTTGATCAAAGCTACTGCTTTGATACAGTACACGTATGGGAGAAGAAATACAAATGTGTAAAGCTGTACATGTAACAACAGCTTTTGGCAACTCTTTTTTTATTTAAATATTGTAAAGAAATGGATTTATGTATATATATATATATATATATATATATATATATATATATATATATATATATATATATATATATATATATAAAATGACTATAATAAACTGCAGTTACTGAAAAGTGCTCAACTACATGTACATATAGGAGCTTCACGTAGTATATACATATATATATATATATATATATATATATATATATATATATAAATTATACAGGTACACCAGGTTCGGCAACTATTGTATTCAAATATGTTGTGAGTTGCAAAAGGGGTTTGGTCCACACAGATTACTTTTTTCGAAAACAATATCTTAAAAGATATTAATACAGGTACATTTCTTTTATACCCGATTTTATGTTCTCATGGTAGGGTATCATAAAAATTCAGTTTCGCATAAGAATATTTCAATAAAGGAGAATTTAAAAAAAATTCTTGGAGTGGACCTAACCCGTTTTGCAACCAAACTCTTCTGAAGAACTCATTTTTCAAAAGGGGTTGGTTCCATTTTTCATAAATTTTATAGTTTTCTGTCTCGAAACGTCTAAATTTCTAGTCACTCTGATGATACACCAAAGACAATTTGAAATTCAAATGAAAACGTGAATGAAAGTGGCAAAGAAAAATCGCTTTTTTAATCAAAAGAGATTGGATTCATTTCAGTTTACTCGCAACAGCGGTTAGGTCCACAACGCTAATCTTTTTTAAATATATAGAAAAAAAATGAAGACAGGTATATTTCTTTTATACCCAATTTAATGTTCACATGATAGGGTAGTACATCATGACAATTTAGTTTCTCATAAGAGTATTGCAATCAGTTAGAATAAAAGTACATGTTTTTTTCTCGGAATGGTCCAGAGCCGACCTAACCCCTTTTGATATATTTATACACTGTTGGTCATAAGGTGGAATATTTTTGTTCACCAAATTTTTACAGCGTAATTATTATATACAACATTATTTGAATTTGGCATTTATGGTGCATGATAACCACTTTACTTTATTATTCTGCCTTTTATACACGTTTGACAGTAATATTTTACAAGTTTATGTCCTAAGCGATGGCTGTCATGAGCATAGAACAACAATTACGACAATATACAGTAAATTAAAGGATGATGAGATATTTATTTTCAATCTCTCTCAGTTTTCCAGATGACTTCCTTTTTGTGATTTCATAGACAAATTTGCAACAAACTTGAGTCATTGTTCTTACTCAGTCACTAGTATGGGGTATGTCCACCCCTGGCACGAACCAGCGCATGCAGACGCCGTGGCATGCTGTCCACTAGCTTGTTGATGACGTCAACAGGCATAGCGTCCCATTATTCCCTCAGAGCATCTACCAACTCCTGCAGATATTGAGGAATGACCTCTTTGTCGTTGATGGCTCGGCCTAGGGCATCCCATGCATGCTCTGTGGGGTTCATATCCAGCGAACAAACTGGCCATGGCAACTGTACGACGCCCTCTGCCTCCAGGAATTTCCTTACTGCAGCGGCACTGTGCTGTCTAGCGTTGTCATCCTGCATTCGGAAACTGTACTCATATACTCGTGGAAGACAGTGAAACTCCAAGATATCCCTGTAGGCGGCGGTGTTGACATTTCCGTTCTGAATCACCAGTGGCGTTTTCCCTCCATAATGGATGCCGGCCCATATCATCACTGAGCCGCTTCCGCCTTGAGTCGTCTCGTGAATACATTCATCGCGAATTTTTTTCCCCGGCTAATCGACGAACCCGTTGTCTCCCATCCTTTCGGTCAAGGATGAACTAGTCCAGGATAGGCCCAATAGAAACTTGACCAAACCTTGTGTTTTATATATACAATATTTTTTGATGGTTTCTTCTCAATTCGAGGGTGCTGATTACGAATCTGGATGATGTCACTCCTGTAACCTTGAGCATTTTCCGCAAATTGGCAAAATCCAATATGGCCGCCAAAATATGCAAATTACCCATAAAAATCCTAAAATTGTCCGCACATTGGCTATGAAATGCATGGAAGCGTGTGGCAGGAGTAAAATACACTCTGAGAAAATAATTTTTGACAAAATATTTATTTTCCTGATATTCAAAATGGCCTCCATAGTCCATTGTATACTCTATTATGTACAATATGAATAGGGAAAACAAATTTTTACAAAAATGAGCACTAAACCGCAAAAAATCGCGATATATGAACGAAGTAATATATGCAAATCATCATTACTAACGAGATATATCAGTTATTATGTCATAAATGGGAACATTTCTGTATTTTGATGTCTAAAATGGCCGCCACTAGCCCAAACAGTATTGCGTACAATGGCAATGGGGGCCAAAAAATTCACAAGAGTGATCACTAAAATGCATATTATTAAGATTAAACGAGTGGAATACTGACTAAAAACATTGTTAACGAAATATATTATTAATATGCCATATATGTATGTGATGAATGTTGTATTTAGATATTCAAAATGGCTGCCAAAGGCCCTAAAAGCATTATCCAAAATGAGAAAGTGGGGCAAAGAAATCACAAGAGTGATCACTAAAATGCATATTATATGTGATAAATTCATGGGAAACTGTTTAAAAACGTATTTTCTAACGAAATATATCATTCAGGTTTAAAGTTTGTGTTAAATACTGTATTTTTACTTTCAAAATGGCCGCCAGAGACATTAACAGTGTTATGCACAATGCAAAGTGGGAAACGAATATTCACAGGAGTGAGCACCATAAATGCAGGTATTAGTGATCTATGAGTAAAATATTGTCTGAAAGCATAATTTCTATTAAGAGATATCATTTATTATGGCCACTATAGGCCCTACGATATTATGCACAATGTGAATGGGAACAAATTATTTCAGCATAATTTGGCTTTGCTTGGCCAATTGGGGATGTATGAGTGAAATATCGTCTGAAAACATGATTTATAACAAAATATATGATATCTTGTGTAATTTATGTGATAAATGCTGTATTTTGACATTCAAAATGGCCGCCATAATCCCTATATTTATCATGTACAATGCGAATGGAGAAACTAATTTTCACAAGAGTGAGAATCATGAAATGCATATGACTGTGATATACGAGTAAAAATATTGTCTTAAACATGATTTCTAACTAAATACATCACATATTGGTTGTGGAGGTTATGAATGCTGTACTTTGAAATCCAAAATGGTTGCCAAAGGTCCTAAAAGTATTATGTACATTGTAACATTAGACATATAATTTTGACAGAATTTGGCTTTGTTTGACTCTAAATATTGCCTATAATTGTGAATTCTGATGCAAGGGTGAAATATTGTCTAACACCATGGTTTCTAACGAGATATATCATAATGTTGTGTATTAAGGTGATAAACACTGCATTTTTAAATTGAAAATGGCCAACATAAGCCCTTATCGTATAATATACAATTTGAGTGTAGACAAGTAATGTTCACAAAAAGGGCTTATGGCAGCCATTTTGTATGTTGAAAGGCAGTATTTATCACATAAATTACATAAGAGATGATATATTTTGTTATAAATCATGTTTTCAGACGATATTTCACTCATACATCACCATTTGGCCAAGCAAAGCCAAATTCTGATGAAATAATTTGTTCCCATTCACATTGTGCATAATATCTTAAGGGCCTGTAGCAGCCATTTTGATTTTCCAGTAACAGTATTTATCACCTAACTGGCAGAATAAATGATATCTCTTAATAGAAATCAGGCTTTCAGACAATATTTTACTCATAGATCACTAATACTTGCATTTATGGTGCTAATATTGGTTTCCCACTTTGCATTGTACATAATACTGTTAATGTCTCTGGCGGCCATTTCGAAAGTAAAAATACAGTATTTAAAGTCCACCCCAACAAAAACTTGATTTTAATAAAAAGAGAAAAATTCAACAAGCATAACACTAAAAATTTCATCAAAATCGGATGTAAAATAAGAAAGTTACAGACATTTCAAAACTTCGCTTCATTTCACAAAAACAGTTATGTGAACGAGCCAGCTACATCCAAATGAGAGAGTCGATGATGTCATTCACTCACTATTTCTTTTGTTTTTTATTGTTTGAAATATGAAATATTTTTATTTTCTCGTCATTGTCATGTGAAATGCAGTTTCATTCCTCCCTGAACACGTGGCATTCCATTATAACATTTTGTGCTTCAGGCAAGGAGGTCATAATCATCAAATTCGTAAAAATTGAAATATTGTATAATTAAAACAAAAAAAAAAAAAGAAATAGTGAGTGAGTGACATCATCAACTCTCTCATTTGGATGTAACTGGCTCGTTCATATAACTATATTTGTTAAAAATAAGCGAAACTTTGAAATTCAATAACTTCCTTATTTTACATCCGATATTGATGAAATCTTCAGCATTGTGCTTGTCTGATTTTTCTCTAATGATTCAAACAACATTTTTCTGAGGTGGACTTGACCTTTAACACAAACTTTAAACCTGAATGATATATTTCGTTAGAAAATATGTGTTTTAAACAGTATCCCATTAATTTATCACATATATATGCATTTTAGTGATCACTCTTGTGATTTTTTTGCCCCTCTTTCTCATTGTGCATAATGCTTTTAGGGCCTTTGGCAGCCATTTTGAATATCTAAATACAACATTCATCACATACATGGCATATTAATAATATATTTCGTTAACAATTATGTTTTTAGTCAGTATTCCACTCGTTTAATCTTAATAATATGCATTTTAGTGATCACTCTTGTGAATTTTTTGGCCCCCATTGCCATTGTACGTAATACTGTTTGGGCCAGTGGCGGCCATTTTAGATATCAAAATACAGAAATCTTCCCATTTATGATATAATAAATGATATATCTCTTTAGTAATAATGATTTGCATATATCACTTCGTTCATACATCGCGATTTCTTTGCGGTTTAGTGCTCACTTTTGTGAAAGCTAGTTTTCCCTATTTATATTGTACAAAATATAGTATACAATACAATGGACTATGGCGGCCATTTTAAATATGAGGAAAATAAATATTTTGTCAAAAATTATTTTTTCAGGGAGTATCTCACTCCTGCCACACAATTTCATGCATTTCGTAGCTAATGTACGGACAATTTTAGGATTTTTATGGTTAATTTGCATATTTTGGCGGCCATATTGGATTTTGCCAATTTGCGGAAAATGCTCAAGGTTACACGAGTGGCATCATTCAGATTCGTAATCAGCACCCTCGAATTGACAAGAAACCATAAAAAATATTGTATATATATAAAAACAAGGTTACGCCTCTTCTATCCTGGACTAAACCGGCTCTCGTCCGTGAAGACCATATTGCCAATGTCCTGGATGAAGCCTTCTGTGCTCCCTTGCCATAAGACGACGAGCTTCTCTGTGGCGAACAGACATGCGTGGACATTTGGTCAACCGTCGTGCTCGGTAACCATGTTAGAGCAATCTGCGATGAAACGGTTGACCGGGAAACGTTGATCCCATGATTTCTCCTCCACAGGCGACGACGACGGTTCGTGGGCAATTTCCGGTTTCTGCGGCTAAAAGTTAATAGTAGGCGATCATCTCTTCTTATGGTCAATCTGGGAAGTCCTGGGCTGCGTTTATGCGACCTCGACCCAGAATCATGATTTGAATCACCATTTGAATCATGATTCAAAACAGCAGCATGAATCACGATCCGACAGAATCAGCGTTTATACGACCATCTTTCTAACGCTGTTTCTCCCTGAATTCGGGCCGATCCAGTGCGCATCACAGTGCGCAGTTTGACCCAGGAAGTATAGGTCAACATTTTCGCACGTGTTTCTAACTTCACGTCGGCTGCTAGATTTTTGCTGCCGCCGGAGCTAACGCGCGATCGTTTGTGCAAGTGCAACGCTTACTCGGCTTCCGAAAAATAAATCTTTTACTTCCAGAATTCCGTGTATTGTACCTCATATTGTTTTTGATCGGGAACCAGAAGGAGTCATCATCCTCCCTCCCACCTCCCGATCGATTTTTCTTGTCTATGATGGTCCTGTACTGGGCACGAATTCTGTTAATTTTGTCTCGACAGGCGGTGCCACATCTCCGTTGAAATCCCTCCCTCGCAAGCGCCGCTGAAAGGGATCGTCTTATTTCTGTGAATCCCGGTAAGGGATGCTTGTGCTTCAGGCTGAGCCCAAAGCACAAGCAGAGCCCTGAGTTCATCGTCAGTCCAATTTGTGCCTTTGGAACTTGAAGAAATGATGGATGAAAACAATGAAATATACAAATGACGCTACAGAACAACCCCGGGGTACAATACACAGAATTATAATTCCTAAATGCTGGCAATACTGCTACACGAAAATTAACCTGCACGAAACACAGCGCGCGCCTTTGAGTCGAACCCGGAAGAAGCACGACACAATGACGTCATAGAATCATGATTCAAATCACGATATCGTTCATACGACCTTTTTCGTTCGTGATTCTACAGAAACGTCTTTCCAAACGCCCCTTTTTTCGTGTTTCATGTTTGTGATTCTAATCATGATTATATTCAATTTCGACTAAACGCAATCGTGATTCTGCAGAATCGTGATTTGAATCATGATTCAAATCATGATTTTAGGGTAAAAAAGTGTCGAATAAACGCACCCTGGAGATTTCCGTGGCCGCACATTCCCGGCCTCGCGTTGATGTTTCAGGGACTTCTGCGATATCAGTCTGCTTGTAGCCACCCCGTCGCAGTGTTACCCCTCTCTCGCGTGCTGCTGTTGGCGTTGGACCAGGCTTAGTCCAGGGAACGTCTCTACCAATTTTAATTTCAAACGGTACAAGGTACTCGAAAAAAATGCAACCTTCTTATAACACAGTGCTAAATCAGAGAAAGGGACAGAATACCATATGCATTTGATAGGCTTTTATAGTCTACAACAAAAGAATTTATTACGTAATACAAATTTCTCATGTTATAATGTCACCTGTGTAATGGGGAAACATTGTGTAATCACTCAACTACCACAAATGCCAACAAAACTGACGATTTTTATTCCAAAATATTTTATTCCACCTTTATGACCTATATATATATATATATACATATATATATATATATATATATATATATATATATATATATATATATATATATAGACATATAACATCGACCCTGGTCTTCTTGATAACGAATTACAAATTTTTGCTTCGGCTTTAATTTACTATTATTGACCATTATGTACGTTCTTATTCTAGGATTTGCTTTGTTTTCTTTACCAAATAAAAACTGAAGAAGGCCAGGCCGAAAGCTTTACAGCATTGTGTATACTTTGCTTCATCCTTGATTCTGCTCTATTCTTCATATATATATATATATATATATATATATATATATATATATATATTAGATAGCCAAGGCAGATAACCAAGCTCGATTGGTCCATAGCGCGTCACGTGATATGATCAAAATCAATGTATTTTCCCAGCCGGTCCGTGATATGATCGATGAATATATTGATCAACCGGTCCATGAATATATTTTTCTACGTGTATGGCGCCCTCTTGTGGATTAGATGTTACCATACATTATCGGCCTGCCTTGAGTCCTGGACCTGGACTGGACTCGAACTTAGACTTAGATCTAGGGCTAGGCCTAGACAAAGTTGATTAGATTAGAAAAGATCAAGATCTAACGTTAGATTTATGCCAGTTCAGTCAATCACTGTGAACATCATAAACAACAGGCTGCATGCATCGTTAGGCCTAACTTTATCTTCATCATTAGAGGCTATCTAATATAACAGATATTGACTGATGGGATGTGTAAAAAAATATTCTTTGGACCACCTAAAGGATTAATATTGTCCCTCGTGATCATATTTTCCCTCAGCGCTGCGCGCTTCGGAAAATATAACCCCTCGGGAAAATACAAATCCGGCGGTCCAAATAATGTTTATATTACACCCCCCCCTTCAGTCAATATCTGTATAATATATAAATATAAATATATATATATATATATATATATATATATATATATATATGTATATCCTTACTGTAGGAATACTGGAGCTGTTGCCGAGCCGTGCCATTAAGGTTGTTACGTTCGACGACCTTGTAAGTCACATCTACATAGTACACCATCCTATCAAAGGGATCATAGTCCATAGATGTTATAACACTAGATTCTCGAAGACTTATGCGTCTGAATTCGGCATCGAATATGTTGTTCTCTTTCACGGGCCGCGGTATGGGGGCAAACAGGATGCTTCCCCTGTCTGCAAGAAGTATCTGAGCATTGCCTGTATATAATGAACAAGAGAAATATTTCTTAATATCGTAAATATATCTTTCTGATAAAACCCGGCATACAATCTTAGTTGGTCCCTTCGTTCTGCAAATCATTTTTTTAATCTGTAAACAAAAAACAACTATTTTGGGGTGATATGGCGTTCCCAAGCTCTGCTCCCCAAGTCTTTGGAATTCTTTTTCAGTTTCCTCTTATTCTATCCCCAATATCACATTGTTCAGATCCAGTTATCATAGCTTAAGAAGCATATTAGCTTCTCAAGATATTGCGAATTTTCCTGCAGACTTTTACCTCATGGGCAATTTCAAGGGCGCCGGAAGCGGGGGGGCAGGGGGGGCACTTGCCCCCCCAAAGAAAATTTTTGGGGGGGCAAAACGAGATTTTGCCCCCCCAATGTGCCCCCCTAAAAGTAGAAAAATGATATTATTTAAGGACAAAAGTAAACGATAAAGGCACTTTTCTGCTTAAGAATTGTCATTTCTTTTGTCACAAACGAAAAAATTTCGCCCCTGACGGGGCAATTACACATCTTAGTAAGCCTTGTGTCTTTTGACGAACATGTCCCTCTGTGAAACATTCCTTTGATAAGCCCCTTTTCCATCTAATTACAGTGTGATAACGTTTAACCTTTAATACCCCCATTCCACAGAGAACAAGACCGCTGGAATACTTTTGAAAGACCATGAATTTTGGTTGATCTTTCAGAGGTCTTTCAATGAACCTACAATGGTCTTTGAGGTCTTACACGAGTCCTGACCAATCTTTCAGTGATCTTCGTGGTCTTCATGGGCTCCAAAACTTTTTGAAACGGTTCAAAACAGTCTTACAACGGTCTTACAGGAATATTGTCTTTCAGTGGTCTTTCAGCAGTCTTTCAGCGGTCTTTCGATGAACTTTCAAAGGTCTTCATAGTCTTTCATTGATCTTTCGGCAGTCTCTCAATAATTCTGAAAGATCACTTATTGTTTAAAAGATCTCTGAAAGACCAATTAAAGATCTCGAGAGGACTAGTCTAAGACCAGTACGACAAGAAATATCCATCAGTCTTTCAGAGTTCTTTGAGGGGTCTTTCTGAGCCATTCCACAGAGATGAACAATTTCATTGATCTTCAAAACCGCTGTAAGACCTCACCAATTTTAAGTCTTTCAGTGGTCTTTCAATGGTCTCCGTTCTGTGGAATGGGGGGCCTATTATAATGAATACATTTCAGACTAAAAAATTTGCATGCTGGCTGTGTCGGCTAACAAACGCGAGGTCGCCCAGAAACGCTCAGACCGGGGTGGTGTTTCATCAATATTTTCGTCCGACAAGTTGTAAGATCTGACAACTTTTCTGTATTCTGATTGGTTGAGAAGCATTGTTACCATAGTAACTGTCGGATAAAACAGGACTTGTCGGATAAAACGTCCTACAAGTCCTTTCATGAAACGCTCCCCGGACCAGATATCACCAACGCGCGTGAACGCTAGTTACTCGAGCAATATATGGAATCTGAAAATAGCTGTAAAACCGAAAAGTTTAAAGAGTTATAGAGGATTGAGTAATTGCTTATTGGATAAATGAGAAGATGCTAGCTTGATCGAGTCGGCGAAAGGAGTGCAGAGCAGGAGTACTCATCTATCAACTAATCAAGCCTCTTCTTCAACCTTTTCTGGTTTACTGTCTTTATCAAGACTACGCCCGTTTGAACAAAAAATTACTCGACTATCAACTGTCTACTTCCTCCTATCAATTTTACTTCTTCCTCTATCCACTTTTTTTTTCGAAAACTCCACATGGTGTACCGTCAACCACATCCGCTGTTGGAATGTAATTGTTTTCTTCTAAATAATGTTACATAATGTACATTATAAACTGCCGTAGTTTGTTAGTTCATGATTATTTACAAATGAATATTTCCTGGAATTTGATATTCATCATTTCCTAGTTATGGTCACATTTTCCCCAGAAAATATGTAAAGAAAAAAGAAGATTTTGAAGGGGCCATCCAAAAGTGCTTGCAGCCAAAGGAAACACATAAATCGAGTAATGTTTTAAATTTTCAGAAAAGTTTTAAATTGTTGGACAATAATTAAGCAGGTCATATTTCTTTTTCCTCCAGTTACAAAATATGAAACGTTTTTCCTATGCATGGATAATCAGGGACTCTCTCCAATGCTGAGGTCAGAAATTATTTAAATAGAATGGGGATTTAAGCGCTTATCGTCGTCTGCCACGTCAGAACAGTTTGACATTTTGAATTCAAAAAGACATTGATTAGAATGTATTTTGGTTCTGTTGTTACGCTTCTTCTGCTTAATACACTCCTTGAAACTTATAATAATTGTGCTCTCTCGCGTCGTCCGTGTATGCAAATGTACATAAATAAATATTTCTGAAAGGATATTGCATGAAAAATGTAATTTCTGGTATTTTGAGTCAATATAAGCGTATTACGTAATTTAATTGATCAGACACGAAAACCACATTCCGAATTATAAGATCGTTTTGCGCGTAGGTTCTCATAAACTCTGAATATAGTCTTTCGTAGTGAATTCTATGTTTAATTCTCAAGAAATTTATTTTTGAATTCTCTTTAATAGAAACGTAACTTTTAAACTCCATTTTTACACAAAGTCCTTACCGTGGGGGGGGGTCCCACGCCCTCTCCCTCTCGATCGCTTCGGTATCTCACGCTGTCAAAAATATTGTGCCCCCTTCGGGATTTTGCCCCCCCCAAAAAAGACCGAAAGTGTTCCGGCGTGCCTGGGCAATTTTGGTCAACTAACCTTTCATTTCTTTCATTTCGAGAAGCAGAATTCAAGGCAAGATATCATGTAAGCATGACTTACATAGCAGGATGCAAATATTGCACAGACCAGGAGTCCGTTCCTTAAAACTTTGCCATAAAAAAATTGGGCCATTTTTTTGCCAGAGTTTTTTAATGTGTAATTTTCAAAAGCATAAGTTTTTTAGCCATCGTTTTTGTTTATTTGCCAGAGTTTTTTCTTTTTGGCAAAAGTTTTTACGAGAAACGTATACCAATCAACATTCTACGACTGTATTCTTTGCATTTCTACTTTGAATGCATTAGCATGTTGTTAAAACATTGTACTTGGCCAGCTTTGATGTACCAGTCGCTAGTGGGCGCATTGTTGTTTTGGGGGATCTAATGAAAAACACAATTCCAAAAAATATATATGAATAATCATGGCATCAAAGCAAGAGCTTATCTCATTAAATATGGAACTCCGAACTGGCTTCTTTCAACCCGACAAATTACACTGCAAAAACACCGGTGTTGATTTAACACCAGCCCGGAATCTACATGTATATATGTCCACACCAGAGATGTGTTAAACTACACCAGTTTGGTTTTGGTCTAACACCCTATAAACAGCATCGGTTTGATTCCAAACTGGTGTTGATTCAATCCTTCTCCGGTGTGGACATATCTAGATTTCGGGCTGGTGTTAATACCGGAGCTTTTGCAGTGTATGCAGTTTCGGACTGGGATCATAACTGATGAAAATATATATTTGAAGAGCTCACTTGCAAAAAGGGGTTAAGTCAATTTTTTTTCAATAGATTTTTATTACCTCTATAAGATGATACTAAAGAAAGGTTGAAATTTCTATTAAAAAGTGAACTAAAATGGCAAAGAAAAGTTACCTTTTTTCAAAAGGCGTTAGGTCCATACATAATTTTTTTTGGAAAAAGAATATCTTAAAAATATGAAGACAGGTAGATTTCTCTCATACCCAATTTTATGTTCTCATGTTAGGGTGTCATAAAATTTAATTTCGAATAATAATTTTGAAATATGGGAGAATTAAAAACAAATTACTTTGTTGGAGTGGACCTAACACCTTTTGCAACTAAACTGCTCTGAAGAACTGATTTGTCAAAAGAGATTTAGTCCATTTTTCATAAATTTTATTGTTTTCTGCTCAATTCAATTCAATTCATTAAATAATGGTTTATTTAAAACATGCCTCGCAGCCAAAGGCTGAATAAAAAAACATGTGTACAATTTACAATAGAAAAAAATACTTAAATAAAAACATGCATTGACATAAAATTACTAGAACTTCTTATTGTAATACAAGGCAATAGATTGTTGAAAGTAAATTAAATCATAATTGTATTGAACATAATAAATATTAAGTATGCAAATTATAAACACTATAATGAGGCACATTGTACATGCATGAAGGAAAAGTATTAGAAAAGAGAAAAGGAGGGGGGGGGATAAAGACAGCATAAGGAGACAGACAGAGAAAAGGTAAGGGGAAAGGGTAATTAAAGGGAGATATAGATAGAAAGTACAGAGAAAGGATTGAGCCAGAAAGATGAAAATTAAACAAAAGGTATGACAAGAAATTATGTACAGATAAGACTAAGTGGGGCAAGGCGTAGAATGAGGATGACTATCCTAGCAAATTAAGCAAACTGTACTAGTCATATCGTCGGGGGGGGGGCAATAAATTTATCTAGTTCTCGTTTAGTAAATCTATGAAGTAGGGGATGGGACTATTTCGGAATCGGCTGGTTTTGCATTTGAATTGATTGTACTTAGGGATTTTCCTTAGCGAAATGTCTAGCCTTTTGGGAGGAGGGAGCCAGGTTCTGCAGTGTGGATTTTTTATTCACTCTGATGATACCAAAGATTAATTTGAAATTCAAATGAAAACGTGAATGAAAGTGGCAAAGAATAATCCACAGTGATATTTTTTAATATATAGACAAAATTGAAGACAGGTAGATTTATTTTATACCCAATTTTATGTTCACATGATAGGGTAGTACATCATGACAATATGGATTCTCATAAGAATATTCCAATAAGTGAGAATAAAAAACATGTTTTTTTTCGGAATGGTCCAAAGTGGACCTAACCCCCTTTTACAGCTAAATTCTTCATTTATTTAAATGACAATTATCATGAGCCAATACAATTAATACGATATCAACAAAATAGCATGA
This sequence comes from Lytechinus variegatus, assembly GCF_018143015.1. Taxonomy (NCBI): domain Eukaryota; kingdom Metazoa; phylum Echinodermata; class Echinoidea; order Temnopleuroida; family Toxopneustidae; genus Lytechinus; species Lytechinus variegatus. The sequence goes on from NC_054747.1 coordinate 755,454, forward strand.
TGCTATGAAGACCGAACTACTTACTTAATTGAACAAGATGACATAGACACGCAAAGACCATTATCTGCGAAAATACGATTCGCGCCATTTCTATACGGTAAGTGTTAAACTTTATAGGCCTATGTATACTCCGTCTTTATCACGTCCTTAAGAAATATGTCATGTATGTGAAAGTCTGAAATGTTTTCATATTTAAAGCGATGAACCGATTTTCATGGATGATATAACACTTTGTTGTTCAGTGAAGCTTGGAAGGATACAGCGCCTTATACACGTCTTAAACGGATAATTGATGACATTATTCCATTCAAAAGCAACAACTTCCAAGAAAAAGAACAAGGTTGGATAGCCCATTATCATCATTAAGAAACGAACAATATTTACGATAACTACATTACACGGGGGTAGTGGTCTGAATCTGAATTCTCTCACAGAAAAGTAATGGGTGGGGTTCTCCCGCCCAATGTGTGTAACTTTTGTCTGGTTTGTCCCACCAGATTATACCATGCAACCATAGGGTATGCGATAGTAGTTTCTATATTTAGTCGGGTAAAGGTTCACAAAGGATTTTTTCCTACAAAACTTATTACAAGAAACCGGGGATAACTAAAGTACTTCCATTAGCACTTCTTAAATAAATATATGAAAGTGTGTAATGTCTATTTTTTAAGCGATGAATCGACAACTATGAATAATATTATTTTGTTCACTGAAGCTTGAACGGATACGGCGCCTTACAAACGTGTTACGGATAATTAATGACATTCCTGCATTCGAACGCATCAACCTTCAAGAAAAAAGGTTGGATAGCCCATTATTATCATTAAGAAACGAACAGAATTTACGATTACTATATTACAAGGGGGTAATGGCTTGAATCTGAAAAAAGGAAGGGGTGGGGTTTTCTCGACTTCCAATGTGCGTAACTTGTCTCACCAGATTATACTCTGCCACTGTAGGATATGTGATCACGGTGATAGTATAGTTGCTATATTTAGTTGGGTAGAACTGCACAGAGGTGATTTTACTGAGCATATTACAAAAAAAACCGGGGATTACAAAACTACTTTCATTAGCACGTCTTTAAAAAATATATGAAAGAGTATAATGTCTATTTTTTTAAGCGATGAATCGATAACTATGAATAATATTATTTTGTGTACTGATGCTTGGAAGGACACGGCGCCTTACAAACGTCTTACGCATAATTGATGACATTACTGCATTCAAACGCATCAACCTTCAAGAAAAAAAAACAGGGCTGGATAGCCCATTATCATCATTAAGAAACGAAAACTATTCACGATTACTATATATGTAAATAGGTTTTCCAGGTCAAATGGCCGCAAGTGTCCGATTAGGTAATTCAAATGCCAGTAGGGAATTCAAATGTCCCATTAGCCAGAATTGTATCCCAATAAATGAATGAAATGTCCTTAGAGAAGTCAAATGTCCGCCCAATATAATTTATTTTAAATAGGTAAATCAGATGTCCATCTTGCAAATCGAATGTCCTTATAGGTAAATAAGACGTCCATAGGGAATTCAAATATCCCTTCAATAGCAATTGTGAAATACCATGCATGCATTAAGGCATCACGTCGTACATAGGTAAATCAAATGTCGTTTAGGTAATTCAAATGTCCATTTGCTAATGATGCTGAAAAGAAATTGAAATTTTCTTATAATGTATGACGGATATGCACATTAAGTATCGACATTCTGTTCAGTAGAAAAAAATATTCAAACAATAGGGTAAAACCAAATACAATTTGATTCATTCAAACAAAAAGTGGAAAAATACTTTTACATTTAAGCTTAGCAGAAACAAACATGCTTCGTTCCCAAAGTGTAACATAAATAACATATTTTTAAAGTAAAATGCATTAAAATTGATTGTTATGTCTCAATATTTGTTCTTATCGAGCATTGACAATGTAGGCATCACTCTTATAGTCTTCCATATATGGTCTAAAACAAGAAAATTCACCAGTGATGAAAATGATATGGAAAAATGGATAGTTGTTAATATAAAAAAAATGACAGACATATTGTTGAATCAATGAAGAAATAAGAGGTACTTTTAATAAATCAAGGTTAGTTGCATAATGATGTAATTTTAAGTACAAGAATTCGAAATAGGCGTACGTATATCCTGCCTGAGTGAGCCTATCAAAATTATTACTTCTTATCGAGCTAGATACACCCTACCCACCACGTCTAATTAAATTGACTTAAAGTAATTAAAATCAATCCCAGCGTTGAAAATAATATCGTCTAAGACGTTTATCTGAATTACCAAAATATGATTAAGTGGATTTCTGACAGCATTGCACGTTATGCTGAGGTAATACAAATGAGTGTATAAAATATAACCATTATGAATTAACATGTATTTTCACATTTTCATTACAAATGACACCAAAAAGTTGGAAAAGTATTCATGCTTGAGCGAGCACTGCCCACTGAATCGTTGATGACCTAATTTTCAGAACTTGTTATCAAATTAGCCCCTTTTCCATCAGCTTACTTCACAAACTGAAGTCCTATCTATACCCCTATTCTCCTGACTCCAATGAACACACTGCTGAGACCCACATTGTAAAGTTAATAAGCTGCACTAAAGATAGTCATTCACGCTCACTCATGCATGGAATTATGATTTGACAATTCTTAAATTTGCTCTATTTAAATTGATAACGAATGACCATTAATTCATCACAACACCCTCAAGTTTGTAAGTTCCAAGGGACTCGCCTTTCAAAAACTGAAAAAATGAAATATATAAACCTTAACATGGCATTTAATTTAATAATTTATATGAAAAACTCAATATTTGTAATAAACTCATACTTAAGAGAATTAAACAATAATTATTTTTATGACTTAAACATGTTTTATAAGTGTAAGGAACAAACATTTTTACAACTAATGATTTTGTTCATAATTATGAATAATGAAATTAACTGCCATATTATATATATATATATATATATATATATATATATATATATATATATATATATATATATATATATATATATATAATCTGGGTTTGATTAAAACAATATTGTAAATAATATCCGTAGTTTGTCCGTAGATCATGTTGTGTGGCGTTTGATATGTAGTGGAAGCAATATAATAATTTGGTAGATAAAAAACAGAATAAGAGAAGAAACATAATATTTTACACCCACAGAGACAATTGAAATCACTATATGTCATTTGTTTGTTTGCCTATAACAAATTAGTAGAGAAGGAAAAGTTGAAAAGGTGGAATAAATGGAAAGACGAGAAAAGAGCCTGATACCAAAATAAAGACGACGAATACAATATACGCGGCCAAAACCACGCCCCCCCCCCCCCCGAAAAAGAAAGGATTGACAAAAAAGTGAACAAATCAATAAATAAAAATAAGGATAAAAATCTAGGAGGTCAGCAAATTTGTGAAATGAGGGAGTGGGGGGGGGGGTGACAAAGGGAAAGCTGTGTGACAGAAAATTCAAAAGCGAAAAATGAAAATAAAGTGATAATGTTCGAGTAATCATTATTTCAAACCTTGGACAATTACTAAGATGCCTATACGACATTTTTTCCCCCAAGTGGGATATTACACTCTCTAATTGGACATTTAGTTCCATATGTGACTTTTGGTCTCCCTAATCGGATATTTGATAAAGCGATATGGAAACTTTGAACCTACGTGGACATTTGAACTCCCTAAATAAATCGAATATTTGATTTAGCTTTATGGACACTTTGAACCAACATGGACATTTGAAATCCCTAATCGGACATTCATATTCTTATGAAGGTATTTGTTTCATGTACACGGACATTTGAAATACCTACATGGACGATTGGTTCCAATCTGCAGACATTTGACCTGGAAAACCTTTATTTCACAAGGGAATAGTGGCTTGAATATGAATTTTCTCACAGAAAAAGAAAAGGGGTGGAGTTTTCTCGTCCAATGTCCCACCAGATTATACTCTGAAATTATAAGGTACGTGCTCATGGTGATAGTAGCTGCTATCTTTAGTTGGGTAGAGATGTACAGAGGAGTTTTTACTAAGCTTATTACAAAAGAACTAGGGATTACTATAGTACTTCCATTAGCACGTCTAAAAATATGAAAATGTTTGTAATTTCTTCCTTTTAGAGCGATGATCCTACAACAATGGATAACATTCATTTGTTCACTGAAGCTTGAAAGGATTCGGATAAGGATGTGCCTAACGGATAATTAATGACATTACTCCATTCAAAAGTAACAACTTCCAAGAAAAAAAAAGTTGGATAGCCCATTTTCCTCATTAATAAACAAACAATACATTACCGGAGGGTAGTGACTTGGGCTTATACTATTCACTAGGGTCGCGTGCGCGTGCGAAATCACTCGGGTTTTGGAGTTTTTTTCTAACGGTGTCTTGAATGGAACAAACACGGTGGGAAAATAAAATCGAATTGAAATTCGAGTTTCGTTTTAAGCCGGCAAGTGCCTTAAATAAAATGTATCAGACTACTGTTTTAACATAACAAACAAGCACATCGGCCATGTGGCTCAACTAACTTAGAATAAATCCGGACTTCTACTGTGTCTTATACGAGGACCCCGATTCGGAACTTGCCATATCTGCCACATCGATATTACATCGTATTACTCCCATATGCAGTCATGCCTGCATGCAATATATGGCCCCAATGCGGGGCCCAGCCGCGGTCGGACATCGGTAGCATTGAGCAAGCTAACGTTAGTCGAGCCGAGGTAGATCCAACGTTACAGTGCCAGTCAGTGCGCAGCCCGTTCGAAAGTATTTTATCTAGCGGTTTTTATAGCCATCCGTGGTTTTATGCATATAGTAGTGAGCTGTGAATAGCTCTTATTCATTTAATTGTCCATTTCTCATAAAATTTGTCTGATTTTATAGATAAAAATTTGATATTTCTTAAGAGTAAAAAAAATGCACATTTTACGCATTTTGGTGACCGAAATAGCTTAATAGAAAAAAATTCTCAAGGAACTATGTGAACAAACAAAGCATATTTTCGCATAGAAATCACACTTGCGTCAAATTGATATACTAACCAATATAAAGCGTAGATATTCTTCTTCACGACTACAAGAAATCGTGAAATTTTGTGATGAAGCAAAGTCAGGAACCCCCAAAACCATGTCCATCGCAAAAAGATTGAAAGTGCAGTAAAATTGCCGAAGCGGTGCACGGACTACCAACATTTTTATATGCCATTAAAAACCGGAAGTGGGAATGGATCGGGCTGGGGCGAATGCCGTCAGCGTTTCGGTTAGATGCGTGGAAGGACTCTGGTTAGAACCCACTATTTTTTTTCCGGGAAGGGGGAGGGGTAATATTTTTTTCGTTCTTTCTGTTTGTTTAAATCTTATTCCTTCCTTCTTCCGAACACAGCTTTATTCTCTTTTTATTTTCATGTAATTTCTATTCAGGCCTGTTTTTTATCAAATATCCAAGATTAATTACTTTGATTTTCAAGATTATGTTAACACTTATTTTGGGCAGGGGTAGGAGAGGAAGAGAATATAAGTCAATAGTCAAGTCCACATCAACGTTTTTGTGAAATTTTCTGGAATATTTTGCTTTTCTTTGAATTTAAATGATTTTTTTTGGGTGGGGTGAACTTCTCCTTTACTCTTTGCATGGAATGTAGGGAATGCATAGCAATATTTACCATGAATGAAATTGTCTAAAAATATGGAATTCGGTAATTGGCAGCATGTTCACTTTCGTTTCATCCAGGCCACTCCCTCACATCCACCATACTTACAGTCTTATAATGAAAAAATGAATTTCACGAAAACTGATTCAAATCAAAAAGAAATATTATTATGACATCGATAGATTTTGCCAATTTTTTTAACGATTATATGCTAATCCTAGTCGATGTGAAAATTACAGAACCGATTATCACTAATACTGTAATTTCTTTCGTATTTTGTTGTTTGTTACATTGCACATGACATGTATACGGTGTATTTTAGTTTTCTCACCATTTTGTTTAACAAATCAATTCCTCTTATAACATTTAGAGCTGCCATAAACATGATAAATGTAACCCACTGTGATTTGATGAAGAGTTTCCATCATCACATTTGCAAAATATTGATATGATGAAATGCAACTAAAATTAAAAAGGAATGTGATGTGAGCAAAAATAAATAAACCTTAAGTTGCAGACCCCTGTTTTCTTTCTTTCCATAACTGTTTGTCAAAAAAGGAAATTAGTCTTTTTTATTATTTTTTATGTGGACTTGACTTTTAACTTATCCTCTTCCCCTCCCACCCCTGCCCAAATAAGTGTTAACATGAACTTGAAAATCAAAGTAATAAATCAAGAAGATTTAATGAATACGGGCATGAATAGAATTTCACACGAAGATTAAAAAAAGAGAGTAAAGCTGTGTTCGGAACGAGGAAGGAATATTATTTAAAGAAAAAGAAAGAAAGGAAAAGAAATTACCACTTACCCCCTCCCGGAAATTAAAAACAAATGGGGTTCGAACTAGGGTCCTTACACACATCAGAACGATACGCTGACTGCATTCGCCGAAGCCCGATTCCTGTCGTTAAATGTAAATTTATCCTTTAGCTCAGGTGAGCGCAAAGTCCCCAAGGGGCTCTTGTTATAACTGGTTGCAATATAAACAATCTAATTAATGACTTAAATACTGTACAACAGATTGTTTTTTATCCACAGACGTTGATGACGCTTAAGACTTCTTCATTTCCAAATTAACATCTTCTTTGAGATACTTACGTTCCTTTTACGATTAACGGAAAATTAAATTATAAAAAAGTCCCGCTCCACCCTTGGATTACTAAATCACTTTTGGGATCAATCAACCAAAAGAACAACCTGGGCTCCGTAACACAAAGGTTTGCGATGAATTGCACATATGAAAGAACCGCACCGATTGGTCCCTGGTCAGTATTTCAAACAGAATGCGCTTGTAACATTGATATTGACTGGTCAGTCGATTTAGCGATTGATCGCTGATCTTTGTGTTACGGAGCCCATTACTATAAAGACATGTCCAAACTGAGTGACTAATCCCGCTCTAAATAAACTTCATGTAAAAACACCTTCTTTACTTCGTACTGGCAAAACAAAAATATACCTTCCAACTCGATATGTACAAAACTGCTACGAAGAACACTTGGAAAATCATAAATGGTGCATTAAACAAAACGAATTAAAGTTCCACTATATCAAAAATAATAAAAAAAAAAATGATAACACCTTAGTAGTAAAAAAAGTTTAATTCATATTTTTCACAATATTTGAAACAATCTGGCAAGCAAAGTCCCATTAAAAATTGTTTAACAATTTTCCTGAAAACCCAAACACTAACTTTATATTTTTCAATCTTACCAACACAAGATTAACAATGTTAACAATCTGCACACAAAGAAGAGTCCAGGTTTCGATAGTATTCCTGACTTCCTACTTAAGAAAATTATTTCAACATATTCATTATTTCTATATACACAGGGAAACTACCTAATCTCACAAAAATAGTCATCCCTCATTACAAAAAAAAACAATCAATTTGTTTCTCACTACCGTCCTATTTCATTACTCATCTCGTTATCAGGAGTTTCCTAAAAGATAAATCTCAATTTGTATCGGTTAACAACGTTATTTCTTCCACTCTTCCTATCACATGCGGAGTACCCAAGGGAAGCTTACTTGGCCCTTTTTTTTTTTTACTTATGTCAATGAAAAAAAAACAAATTTACTCACATTCATACTGTTAACTGACGACTCGAATATTTTCTTTTCTCATGATAACGCAAATCAACTTGAAAGAATTGTATGCTCTGAACTCGTACATGTAACTGACTGGATTAAGGCGAATAAACTATTACTTAACCCGCAAAAGACGAATTATATGCTTTTTAGTAGTAAAGCACATACATTACCTGACAATCTAATTTTTTATAATACCGTTCTTGAAAATATATCAGAGACCAGATTCTTGGGTGTTATTATACTGACAATAAATTATATGGAAACCACACATTGATAATATATGCAAAACAATTTCAAGAAACATCGGCTCATTAACAAGCTTAAATAATTTCTTCCACCTCACACTTTACTTACATTATACCATACATTAATTTCGGCATTTTGGCATGGGGTTGTGCAATCCAAACACAATTACAAAGGATAATGTTGTTGAAGAAGAAGGCCCTTAGAATAATTTTTAAAACTCATTTCAGATCACACACAGATGTATTTTTTTTCCAAAATAATATTCTTAAAGTGAATTATTTATATCTTTGCCAACTCGCCCAATCTATGTATAAACTAGGTAAATATGATCTCCACATACTTTTTTTCAAATATGTTCTGTAAAAACACCTCCATGCATGATTTCCCAACGAGACAACGTAATTGTTTTCACCTATCCCCAACCCGTACTCTATTAGCAAAAAAATCTTTCGTCTTTTTTGGACCAGTGTATTGGAATAGACTGCCCAATGACTTAAAGAATCACCAAGTATTAAGATGCTAATTTGTGAATACTCCACACTAACAAGTCAAGCTAACATATAACATTATTATTTAAATCTAATTTTAACACTCTATAAATTTGTCTAATATCATATATTCTAAATAATGTCACTACAGTACCTAAAGACACGCGTACTACCTACCATGTTTCTCTTTTCATTTTCAGTTTTATTTGCACCACCCTTTTCTGATTTAAAGGGGAAGTTCACCCTGACAGTTTATTGTAAAAATAACAGAAAAATTAATGAAATATATTGCCGAAGGTTTGAGAAAAATTCATCAAATAATTAAAAAGTTATTAGAATTTCAATTATTTGATTTGTGACGTCATATGCGAGCAGCATTCCTACATAGCGAATGGTAAAAAATCAATGAAATGTCATTTTCTCAAAAAATTGAAAATGGTTTTTCACTGTAACTTTTGTATATCAATAGACAAATCGTTTCACACCCGATCATGAAAAGAAAACAAAATTGAGTCATCAGGAACCATACAAAATTTGAAATTTATGCATTTTATATTACATAACACATGGGACATCTGCTCGTTTATGACGTCACAAATCCATAACTTTGAACTCTAATAACTTTCTTACTCTTTAACGGATTTTCCTAAAACCTTCACCAAAATTTTTTACCATTTTTTCTGCTATTTTTACAAGAAAGTTTTCTTCAGGGTGAACTTCCCCTTTAATTTCTGATATACAACAAGTCCAGTTAAAAAGAAACATTTTTAATTTTCTAAGAAAACTGCATTTCACTGATTTGTTTTAACACACGATATTTAGAAAAGCTGATAGCTTGTGACGTCACATATCAAATTATCAAAATTCCAATAACTCTTCTATTCTTTGATGGATTTTCTATCATTATTATTTTTCTTATTTTTACAATAAACCTTTTGGTCAGCTCGGTCTATTACCGTCGGCTTCAAGCTCTCGGCGGTCTTCAGGCAGACTGATGATTTGACAACTTGGTTGTGTCTGCGTGCTGCGATGTGTCGTCACAACTGATTGGTTTTCTGAGGGGCATTTTGATATTATTTCTGACTTTTATATTTGAGATACAGGAACTACAACTGATCTGTGAAACATGAACAATGCAAAAATGAAACTCAGCTTTCCAAGTATAATAGGAAACTGATGGAAGCAACCACCCAATTCTATTTAACATAGTGAATAAAAAAAGGTGTCCAATACTAACCTAAGAAAGAGTGGGCTTGCTATCTCTGCCTGGAAGAGAAATATACCACTATCACCAATAGCCAAAAGTCTCTCAACAAAGTCAGAAATAATTAGTATAGTCCATGCAAAACTCTCTTAAGGTTGCACTTTGATATTAATGTGACACAGGATGTGACACGTATTTCCGAAGGTTTGAAAGTCCGACGGTTCATTAGTCCGAAAACGAAATGAGGTTCGTAATTCTGAAGGTTCGTTAACCCGAAAGTGAAATGAGGTTCGTGGTTCCGAAGGTTCGTTAGCCCGAAAACGAAATTATTAACGAACCTTATTTCGTTGTCGGACTAACGAAACTTCGGAACATCGAATCTTATTTCGTTTTCGGATTATCGAACCGTCGGAATAACGAACCTTCGGAATAACGCAACAAATGTTCGGATTAACGAACCCTTTTACGTTTTCGGATTAACAAACATCGAGGCAAAGGCAATTTACGTGTTTCGGAATTACGAACCTTCGGAATTACGAAGTGTAACCACAATGTCGACCGAGAACTGTTATCAATTTGGTTTGTAAAGTATGCTGCCTATCAGATCTGCTGCTCCCGATGACTCCAATGCACCCTCTAGCTCCTCACATGGACCGCAAGTTCTATTCTTCCACATCATTAGAATCTCCATCATTGCTTTGTGATAATCCTTGCAATGTTTTGTTAGGATGTTGCTGGACTGGTTTAAACCGACGCCCAACCTCAAGCAGAAGGAGTCGAATATTTCATTTGGGAATTCGCGAGAGATCTGAAGAAGCTGCCCCTCGGATACGTTCTCGTTGATTCTTTCCCCCAAGTTCCTATTACCAGAGATGAAATTAATTGTTTTAAATTAGAAGTTAACGCATTGTTTACCAAAAAAAATCGAGCAAATATTGAAATGCCGGTCAACTGTCAAAAAAACAGCTGGGAGGTCTTTGCCGAAAAAATGGTGATCCGGTACATCAATTTTGTCCTAAGTTTCGGAGATGACAATTGCAAACATAATGTCGTTTTTCCAGAGTCCACGATTGCAGAGAAAAGGCATATTTTTTGCCAATTTATCCAGTTCATAACACATGAATTAATAAATTAATAATAATAATAATGTAGGGTATTTATATTGCGCACATATCCACCTTGTTAGGTGCTCAAGGTGCACCTATATTAACCGGGTAAGCTAGGCGTTCACACCGCACACAGCTTCTTGAGGAATTACTTCCTACCGATACCCATTTACCTCACCTGGGCTGGGTGCAGCACATTGTGGATCAGTTTCTTGCTGAAAATCTCATATTTAATGCTCAGTAGAAGTAAACCGCTTTATATTTGAGTAAATTGTTTCAAACAATGGTGTCCAGGAATGTTTCACCATCTTCTGTTCAGAGTATCTTGTCAATGATTTTAAGTCATAATTTCAGGTGATGTAACTCTTGTGATTATGATCCTGACAGACCCCTAACAAAATTTCCTGAAATTTTTGGGATATTTTTTTTACGGTGTACATGTAAGGTGTATAAACGAGAATAAGTATGTAAATAATGGAGCATCTGCATATACCTTTTAACATGTATCGCACGGTCGATGGCATCGTTGGGTGCCAGTTGCTGCGCTTCAGCTGCAAGATAGAAACATTGAATAGATGTCGCTGTTGAAAACCATCCATTGTACGAAAAAAGCAATAATTAATTGGATTTGTTTTACTATATTCAAACTCCATATTTAAACTGCAAACCAACATTGCTAAAGTCCCAAGGTAATGTATACCGATATGAATGTAGTAAATACTTGATAGCTAAGGGAAAATTTTCATTATCTTGTGTCATTGTTCACTCAAATTTGCCAAAATGGGCATTTCAAATGTACACAAACTTTAATTGTGATCCCACGTGTTGAAAACCACCTACCGCTTTTTTTTCCTGGTCAGATTTATTTTCATGCTTTAACCATTCGCTTTTTTGCCTGATTTTTCTCCTCTCGAACACACCATTTGGATTGCACCCCTTCCTGGAACTTATGAAGAACCGGCTACTGACTTCCCTAATTACAAGACAGGATCATGTTGGCGCTTAAGCAGGTCTAACTTTGTACATTCAATTTATAAGTTATCCCCACCTTTTTCCTTCATTTATTTTTCTTTTCGCGCCCCTTCACAGTTGAAGCCGAAGCTTATTCGCTTTGCCCTCAGATATCTTACTTTCTACATGTTTTCATCAAGTGTTTCGGCTTCATCACCTAAAAAGTAGGGTGTTAAAACTGACAGCAGTTACTATCCCGTGAAGACAAAACCCTTGTGTGTTAGAATTGCACCCTATTCTGAAGTCGGGTTTAACTTAGATCACGGTTAATCTATGTTCTAAAATTATGAGGTGCCCCCCCCCAAAAAAAAAAAAAAAAAAAAAATCTGCCTATATATGTTTACTATTTTGCTTCCTTTTGCTTTCATAATGAAGGAAAATGCCTTAGATGTGATTCACAGACAACTATAGAAAATTTGAGTGTCAGATGAGTTAATAAATTGGATGTGTACTGTTAGGGCTTTGTGCCTATAAATTGGCTCTCCATAGTTAAACCAAAACTTTAAATCCGGGTTTGATTTAAACTGTGCGTGTGAATACGGGCCTTTGAGTGTGAATATAACACCCAAATTGGTGAACTGGCAGCGAAAAAAATTAACACCGGATGATTGACTTGTGTAGTCTTCTATGTACACCTATCGACACTACGAGTAGGTGCTTAACAATGCTCTCCATATTTTACGAGCGACTTAACGAACGACTGCTGACCGTTTCATAGCAGCCAAGTCAACATCATTGAAAATTTGGTGTATCATTTAACACAGGAAATGATCACCGGTCGTTTGTTAAATGAAACCAAAACTCAAGAAGAGAAGCAATCTTATTGGAAAGCGTAAAATTAGAGGAACAATTTAAAAAAAGTTTCATCAAAATCGGTTATGAAGCAAGCAAGTTATGGACGATTAAAAAGTCTTGTTGTACTCCTCAAATTGGCGAATGTGTTTCAAAATGGCTGATTTTGTGGACAACTCTCCATTCGTTTTGTACACATATTTTCAGATTTTCCCCTTTATTTTACATATTTCACATTATCTCCTCTTGACCTTGACATATATGGTGTGGATTATATTTTCCCATGAGTTTTCAAACTCCCATAACTTGTTTATTTCATAACCGATTTTGATGAAAGTTTTTTTAAATTTGTTCCTCTCATTTTACTCCTTCCGATAAGATTGCTTCTCTACTTGGGTTTTGGTTTTCTTTAAGTCGCTCGTAACTTACGGACAGCTTCACCTGGGGAGTCTGTGTTTCACAAAAAGTTAAGTATGATTTAAAGTCATGCTTAGTGCTGGCGCGCAAATGATGCTTTAACGCGCAATCTTATTGATTAATAGGGAGCCGCGCGCGTCCTTGTAGCTTCATTTGACCAATGCAGCGAAGCCTTACATTCAGCACATAACTGGACAGTTCACAGCGACTCTAAGTCATGCTTAACTCTTTGTGAAATACCCACTGATGTAAGTCGCATACCTCTCTCCTTTAGATGTTCTTCCGCTACCTCCACCAAGCCAACTTTCTCTAGTGCGCATGACAGGACCCTCACTTGCTCCTCCCTCTTCATCTTCTCCCGCCAGCAAAACAGCATCGAGATCGTGCCCGCCGAGGTGACGTCACCCGCTCCCTGATTGGTCGCTTAAAACACATGGAAATTAAATAACGTTAAAGGTCCAGACCACCCCAGACAAATGTGGATTTTTAATAAATAGAGAACAATCTAACTGGCATAACCCTAAAAATTTCATCAAAATCGGATGTAAAATAAGAAAGTTATGGTACTTTAAAGTTTCGCTCTTTTTTACTCAGTGACATGCAAATGACAGAGTCGATGATGTCCATCATTTACTATTTCTTTTGTTTGTTATTGTTTGAATCATACAATATTTCATTTTTTTACATATTTGACTATGAGGGCAAACTTAACTTAAATATATAATATTAAACAATGCTTATTCCACATGTTCAGGGAGGAATTAATCATTTTTTCACTTGACAATGAGGAGAAAATTCGAATATTTCATATATCATAATTATAATAAAATACAAAATAAATAAATGGTGAGTGGATGACGTCATCAGTATCCTCATTTGCATACCGACAAGGATGTTCATATAACTGTTTTGTGAAATTATGCGAAACTTTAAAATGTCCACCCCCAACGTTTGGTTGGGGTGGACTTGTCCTTTAAGTTTTACATTTCGACCATCCAGCCATTATGAAAATAACATCGTCAATGATGGTAATGATAAGGATGATGATGATGACGGTACTAGTAGTCTTGATTATACGTGCATCGCAAAGTTAAGCTAACGGCGTTTCTGTGCGGCCGATACAGAAGTATCAGTGGTAAGGGCCAATATTGCACTCATCGATCTTAATGGACTCGTGCAGCATTTCCGTTCAATATTGATTCGTGAAATAATTGTTCAGGCTGGCCAGCCTGACACTTGCACGATTTTTTCGTGCCAGTGCGCAAACTAGTCGTGAACTGGCGTGAAGTGTGCGTAAACACGTCGTGACACGTCGTGACTGCGTGCCATGTCGGGACGAGAATTTTGAAATGTTCACAATTTTGGTCACGACAAAATTTAGCGACCGGGTCGTGAACTATGCGCAAACTGTTCGTGAACTCGTCGGGACGATGCGGGAGGATGCGTGGCAGTGCGTGCCATGCCACGACTGTCACGAATAGTTCACGAACAGCTCACGTCGTGTTCACGAATAGTTCAGCACGACACCGTCCGAATTGCGCAAACTCGTCGTGCCATTGCGGGAAGTACGTAAACTATGCGCAAACTATGCGTGAACTCGTCGTGCCAGTTCGTGTCAATGCAGACACTGACGGTCACGCATTCGTGAACTCGTCGTGAACTTGCCGTGAACTATGCGTGAACAAGTCGTAAACAGTGCGGGAGCCTCCCAGTTCGTGCCCCAAAATGGCACGACTTGCCACGACAAAATCGTAGCTAAAAGTCGTGCAAGTGTCAGCCTGGCATAGAATAGTTCTTGTTTCCCATTCTGTTGTACTGAGTGTAATAAAGTACACTACCTTTATAATTCTTATATTCTGCATGTGTGAAGTCAAGTTCAAGTGCCAGAGCCAAGAGCTTGTCGTTATTCCCGATCGAATTACCAATGTTCAGGAGTTTCTTGTCTGAAATCCCGTCCATTATGTTTTCTCAAGCAGATTCCTACGCTGCAACATTAATGAAAGTAGACGAAACAATTACATCTTTGCATACTGTATGTCGTTAACAGTGTAATGTGTATCAATTGACAAAATTGAACAATATACAAATAATGGATGTTTATGAGTGCAATGGACAGAATACTTCATGAGGTGAAATATGAAATGATCCATTCAACGAGGCGTTCATTATTTGGTTTATATGACACCGAAAAAATATGTGTTTTTTCCATACGAAATTCATGAATTTCGATGCAAACCGTGCTCATGCAGTGCGAGTTCGTTCTGTTGATTGTTGCGTCACTGCAACATGCGCACTGCTGGTGCTTGAGCTGCAGGCTCGGTGAGCGAGTTGAATGGACAAAATCGTATGGATCAAAAATTGCACGATGAATAAATCCAAAATTGCACGGTTGATGACTTCATTACAAAATGGGCTGAATGAACGATATCAAATAACCAATCAAATCACAAGGATCTATCTAGGTGTCATATAATAGCAAGTGAGGGCATATAGGGGGAGAACGGTCAATGAAGGGAGAGAGAATAGAGAGGAAGGGGACGATGGGTAAAATTTCTACGGAAATAATGCTGATCGAGATATTTAACAAGTGCAATAAAAATGTGGCCCAAAATAAAACCATTTCAACTTCACCCTGGCTTGCGACTAATAAAGGCGCTGTCACACCTTGGCGTTTTAGACAGCCGCTGCACGTATCAAAATTTCTCTAAAACGTCGGCATACGCTGAACTTTGTTTTTTTTTCAACTCTCGGTGTATACTTAGCGTATTCATAACGAGTTAGACGTATACATAACGTATTAGTAACTTACATCGAACGCTTCGTTAACTTATAAGTAACGTATTCCAACGAATGCTTAGCGTATTGCTGGCGTACACAACTTATGCCCTACGATAGCCTAACTTACGCATAGCGCGCGGCAGCGTATCGCTGACGAACACGTGTCGTAGCATTTAAAAAGGCTGCCGCTCGACTATTCAAATCATAACCGCACGATACATCACCGTATCAACACCACCGCCATGTCGAAGAAAACTCCTGTGAACCCCACCTTTATATACCAATTCCTATAAACGTTGTCAATACGCCATTATACGGTAGCTGTAAGTTATAAACACGTTCAGTAAGTTTTGTGGTCGTCCGAGCACGTCTTCATACGTCAATATACGTTGGAGTTAAGTTACACATACGTTCAAAGCACGTTACTCATAGGTTAGAAGTAAGTTTTAGGGTACGCTGGACATTATCTCGACGTACATCGACTTATGAGTAACTTACGAGTAACGTGTGTCAACGTGTATCAACGATCGCGTAACTTGCCTACAACTTATGACCCGCGTATGCGGGACGTATGAGCCATACGCTGGCATACGTCGAAAAATTGTGTGCTTGCACAAAATTTTTCGACGACCTCGCCGTATGACGACGTATACCAGCGTGTTTCAGCGTACTCTTAACGTATGCAAAACTTACCCGTAACGTATTCGACGTACGCCAGCGTATTCGCCAAATTCCTCATACGTCGGGCATACGCTGTCTAAAACGCCAAGGTGTGACAGCGCCTTTAGGCTGACATCTATTTCAATGGCTACATGATTCACGGATTGCCGACACCAGTCCTATTGTTACGTCCTCGTTGTCTTTTTTTCGATATAAGAAAGGCATAACGCCTAATAAAACGCAATGTAATTACCCAAACCCCAATTATTATTGATAACAGAAGCAGTTACGTACCTGCCAAAGAAATTCACTCACTAGTGGTTACTCAACGCAGACTATACAACTTCACCGTTCAGAGCCCGATATGATATCGGCATTTCAAAAATACAAATTAGGGTATCGAGCGATCATGTCATTATGATATCCGGGTCATACTCTCATTACAAAAATATAATGCAGCATGTACTATTTCGTTGCAGGTTAGGACGAAGTTAGGTGAGTACCTTTGCCACTTAGTTATGTATTAACAATTATTCCGTAGGCATATTATACACTCGTGACGTGTGAATCGTGTGTATTATTTCAACAACCTTCTACCCTACATCTGTACAGTTGTATCATGCATTTTGCATGGAGGCGTTTAAAGTTGTCTTTGTACATGTTGTACACGATACTGTCGTATTAATATCATTGAACTGGTTAAGTGATTGTAGAAATCATTGAGTATCATGGGTTTGGCGGAAGAGATGTATTTGTTCAAACACACCAGAGCGTCAGTTTGACGAAAGCATACCTCTCCACAATAGGTGATAATACAAAAACATGGCTATATTTTCGATTACGGAATTGGACTTTGATCTCTGCTTCTTCACTATTGCGAGTCCACGGTTGCCGGAATATACATACAAATTTATCAAATCATTGGTATCATGCGTTTGATTATGTAGAAGTTTGATTTGTCCTGATTATATGAGGCGAATTGACTTCTGTAAACCCCCTAGTTGATAAATCATGACGAAATATTTATCAGAGAATGACATCAGCCCTCTTTATGTTAATTGACTTTTTTAATGATCAAGATATTGATTTTTTTATAAAAAATATTTGTGAGGCGTTGAAAGTTGTTTACATGTTCTAGTTTATCTGTTTTAATCAAACTCGTTGAATTAAAATTCTGTTGTTTTCTTTTCATATACCGCAGAATGGCGTCACACTCACAACCAGACTTTGACGAGGTCCTCAAACTGATCGCAGAAGACATAACCAACGAAGACCATATTGAAATGTTAGGAAAAGCACTTGGTTTCCGAAAAGGCCCCATTGAAAACTACATCAAAACCAACTTCCGGTTTGGTAACGTTACGAGCAGGGGTACACTTCAAATGCTCCGGGATTGGAATCTTAAAGTCAGCAGAACGCATCAGTTTGGAGAGCTGAGGGCGGCTCTTATAAAGGCAAACTTGCAGGCGACGGCGGATGATCATTTACCCCAAGGTAAGTCAATCATATTTTCAACTTTTCATCGAATGTTACTCAGGGAGATTCAGATTTGCTTTGCGATGCATTGTGAATTAAAAAAAAAGGAAATATATGGAAATGACAGCCAAATGTCAATAAAGAGCTGCGAGGTCTTTGTTGAAAATATTTAGTGAAATATAAGAAAATGAAAAAAAAATATTGGTAACGTTTTTTTTTTGAAAAAAGATCCATCAAAGAATGGTATAAAAGTTATTACAATTTGAAGTTTATGATGTGTGACGTCAAGAACTAGCAGCTGCCCCATTATGGTATGTAATATAAAACGTAAAAACAATACATTTTTTGTTTAATGGTTCATGATTACTAAACATTTTATTCTTTTAGGAGAGGGTGTGAAGTATATTGTCTGTAGATAGATTAAATATACTATTAAACGCTTTCTGTTTTATTAAGTATTTAATAGATCTATACCATTTTACTACATGCAGATATGCTGTTCGCACATGACGTCACAATTCAATTGTTTGTTACGTCCGCAATAAAAGGTACAGAGTGCTAATGGTCCTGCCATTAATATATGTAGCCTATTTAAGCCAAATCTGTGAAGAATTGACAACCCAATACCTCTTATACTTTTGACTAGTTATTTCCTCACAATATCATTCTAATTTTAGCTTGCCTCTCTACACCGCGGAATTCCCAGTCTGCCCATCCGGTACAAACACAGTAAGTTGCATTTCAGAACAGTAAGAAGTCATTAATATTTCTGAAGCTCTTGAAGTACTTCTTATATTTTTCCTGAAAGAATGCTTCCTTATGAATGGCATCGATAAAAACAAAAATTAGAAGACGGTAAATGCACTGGGAAAAGAAGGGTGCAAGAAAAACGAGAATGTCAGAAGAAAAGCTAAAAAAGGGAGACGAGGGACAATGATAACAGTTAAACAAAGTTCCAATGACGGAGATGTTGATAATGAGGACGACTTCGTGAATGATAATGGAGATGATATGATACCTTATGATCATTACTTTTATTTCTCGACCCATTAGAAGCGCTTCTCCGATCAACAGTAATACCCAATACCATTTTCGTCTGCAAAATGAAAGTCTGCGCACTTTCAAACATGTTTTAAACAACCTTTAGCATGTTTAGGGTTAACGAAATTTTATCTCTAACCCTGCCATGTTATCCTTAAAGCATTGCTATCTTTAAACCATGCTATTTTTAAAACAACCTCCTATAGGTTCACGTTAATTTTAAGCGGATTTTTCCCTCAATATTAGTCTTCTATGATGTACTTTATTATTATACACTCTACATGCAGAAGAGCTAATGTTGTCCGTAATCATTGGTAAATCAAGTCATTTCAGAGTAAGAAAATGTCTAAGAAATACTCACTATTCACTCCAGAAGAAGCTATAATCTACTCTCAAAAGATTAAAATCGGTCACTTCGAAATGACTGGTCCCTCGTCTCACTTTGAGAGGAGTGAACCTAGGGACCAGATTATGTTTTGTCGTATTTAAAGTGTTTAGTTTTATGTTCTCGTTTTTTTTATTTGTTGAATCAGGGAAGACCCTAACCTATATGTGACCGAAGGTCAGATCATGTACCTCGCAAGGAATCTGCTAGGTGACTTTTATTCTCCGTTCGCCAGTGCACTAGGCTTCTCGTATGCCGAGTATGAAAACATCAAACGGAAACATCTGAACGACATAAAGGAAGCGACCTTAGACATCTTGAACCAATGGAAAAGGAACACAGGTGGTTTGCGGACAGCTTTAGAGGGCGCTCTTAACGAGGCAGAATGTACACGCTTAGCATATACATATAAAGATGCATAAACCCGCTCGGTTCCATGGAACCTGCTCCGTTTATTGATGTAATAAGCCACACCCACTTTTTCACTTAGGTCCTATCTCTTAAATATGACTCCCACATTTTTTACGGAATAAACATATCATGTTTAGTGTCCAATAAAAGCTTAAGAAAAATTCAATGCAAATGAATGGATCACTGGGTATTTAAATTAAAAGTCATTTAAGGTCATATGGGGCAAATTGCATTACAAATGTAAATGCAACCTGTTTATTTGCATTTTATTTTTCCATCAGCTACAATTTGATACAAAACATGATATGTTTATACCGTAAAATATGAAAGTCATATTTAATATTCATGTAAAAAAGGGGGGTTTGGCCTAAGACGTCAAATAAAAACAATGCACAAGCATGACAAGGGTGACCAGGAGGCACCCGCCGGATTTTTGAAGGAGACACCCCATCCTGACGGTCATACAAGAATTTTGATCATCTACCCTACTGTATATCATACACATATTCCAACACAAACATGACGCTACAGCATGCAGGCGTACAGAATCAAGCAAAGAGTAAATAGTTGTCGGAGGAGCAAATAGCGTCTGACTTGTCACCAACTAGATAAGCTCTTCAGGGACCAACTTGATAACAACGCTCACGATACTGCTGTCCCAGTTTGATGAAAAAAAGGTGTAACTAGTTGTCTTTGAAACTTAGTTGTCTTTGAAACTGCATGGTTACTGAAAAACAACTACATTAACGAAATGCTAGATTATTGACAGGATTCAGAGAAGTCAGCCGCGCCAGAATTGCTACCTTGTTTAATATAATGGGATTTTCACTTAGTACTCTTTTTACAGATCTGTTTGAATTTCATAGAAATTGTCAGCAATCATGGTAAAAAAAGAGGAGGAGGGAATGATTCTTGAATACAGTGTGAATCAGACAAAATGTAACACTTTTTTAAAAAATTGTATTAAAGAAAATGTTGGAATCAGAGATAATTTCTAGCATGTATGGATTAATTAGATATTCCTTTGTCACTTGGTAAAATTTGTTTCAGTGTTTTTTTTATGGTTGAGTACACAGCAGCCATCGTTTGAATGGCGAATATATGTTCCAACTAGGGGAACGCCGAATTGTTGATCGAACTAGGGAAGCACCTAATCAATGTTCGAACTAGCGGGCGCAAAATTCATGATTCGAACTGGGGACACCAAAATGATGTTCCCACGTGACCCCCTGAGATTTGGTGTGCCCCCCCCCCCCAGGTGCCCCCCAGAAAAACATGGCAGAGAGAAAAAAAAGCTAGAAAGGAGAAAAGAAAAAAAAGAAAAGAAGAAGAAAGACAGAAGAAAAAAAGAAGAGGAAAATAAGGAGGAAGACGAGTGAATGAAATAATTTGAAGGGAGGACTTGAAAACAAAATCTTTCATGTTACTGTATAAAACTTTTGCTTGCGCTTCGCGTCAGAAGTGGCTGTTCGATGAGATTCATATCTTTCTCAATAGGCTGATATGGAGCAAGTTTTGAAGATAATATACAAAACATATTTTAGCTCGGACATCGAGCTTTCATTATTTTTTTCATTTACAAATTTAAGTGCTCCCTAAAATGTCCGTTTTATGGTCTACTTGTCAGCCTTTTAAGCTCACGCTGCGTGGTCACATTGTTTGATATGCCAAGTTCATATTGTCTACGTGTGTTCCATAATGTTCCGTTAAAATATATTCGGAATGCCCGGATTTTAGGTCTAAATTAAAACATGCGCGATAGCTTGCATGTTCTTTATTCAAAATGTACTTAAACTATCCAGTTTCACATCAGATTATCAAAAATTGTCTACTCACGCTTCACAATCGCATTATTAATGATACCCAATTAACTATATCCTATTTATGATTTACAAAACATGAATAGAGTGTCCTTTTGGGTCTAAAATCTAAATTTTCTAATTCCTCATTCTTCTCGCGCTTCGCGCTTGCATCAATTGTTTAGTTACATACCTATCCCATTTATTAATGCAAAAAGTGCTTAGAATGACAATTTTTTAAGTCAGAATGTCAAAAAATTCTCCTCCGCTTGGCGCTCGCATTATTGAAATATATACAATCTTCGTTGGTAACTGAAAGCAGTACTTAACAGTTTCCTTTTCGATCATGCTAGAACAGTTAATACAAATTTCTGTTCGTGCTTGGCGTTCGCAGTACACTAGTTACATTAGAATCTTGTTCAGGATCACACATAACATTGCCAAGAATATCAAGATTTCAGGACAAAATGATGAAAGCAAAAAAAAAAAAAAAAAAAAACGCTCGCGCTTCGCGCTCGCACTTTATACAAGGCTTATGAGATAATTTCATGTTGTTTTATACGAATAAAACTAAGAAGTGACGGATCGAGGAAAATATAGGCGAAGATAATTTCGGGCCCGTCCCCTATTGGCGAAAGTCGGCTCCGCCCTAGTGACACATACACACACACCGGAAAAAATGGCCGGTTCCCCCCGAAAAAGCAAGCACCCCCCAGTGCCCCCCCCCCCACGGAAAAAAAATCCCAGCTACGCCAATTGGGGGAGGGGGCGCTGAAATCATGTTCGCACTACCGGAGCGCCAAATTGATGTTTGAACTAGGGGGCGCCAAAGTTATGATCGAACAAGGGAACCGCCGAACCAAGAAGGCGGCGAATAAATGTTTGATCTAGGGTAGCACCGATAATGATGTTGAACGGGGGGGGGGGCAAAATTGTTCGTATTGTCTGGACTTAGCGACATACAGGTCCCGTATAGGAAAAATTAATGAATAAATAAATAAGTAAATAGATATATAAAGGATTAAATATATGAATTTCCAAATAAATAAACAAATAAAAAATAAGTAAATAAAAAGTGAATTAAAAATATATGTGGTCGAATTTAAAACATCCCCTTATCACACACAAAAAAGGGAATTTGCTTTTGACTCATGTCTTTTTAGCAAGATAGGTATCCTGTGTAGGATTACAAGAAATGCCTGAATTAAAACTCAGCTCGCCCTTCACCATGTTCACGCTTTCATAAAAAGATAAAGAAAGAAAGAGGCAAAAGAACGAAGGAAGAAAATAAAAAAGAGAGAGGGGAAGAGGGGGTAAAGAAAACAAGAAAAAAAAAGTAGAAGAGGGGGAAAGAAGTGGGGATAGAGAGGTGAGATGAAGAAAGGGAGAAAAAATGAAAAGGCGAAAGAATGACCAAAAAAGAGAAAGCAAGAAGGGGAAAAGAACAAAATAGAAATAGAAAGAAAAAAGGGGGAGATATGGAAAAGGAATGGAAAGCAAAAGAGAGACAGAGAGTGTGAGAGATGGAGTGATGAAAATAACTAACTAATACATGAGCGGAATCACATATTTGATGTCGACTGAGGTGCCGTTTTGATGTTTGAGTTAGGGGCGCTAAATTGATGTTCGAACTTTCTTGTTGAAGGAAAATACGCCATGTCTGGGATTAGAACCCATGACCCTCAGTTTCAAAGTCCAAAGAATAATTCGTCGGGTCACGACGCTCCACATAACTGGAGGATGCCAAATTCATGATCAAACTAGGGGGGGGGGCGCAAAATTGATGTTTAAACTAGAGATCGTCGAATCGTTGTTCAGACTACATGGACTAGGGGAGCGCCAAATTGATGTTCAATCCAGGGAAGCGCCGGATAGCAGTTCGAACTGGGGGAGCGCAGAAATCGATGTTAGAACGATGGGTGGGGTCAAATTGATGTTCCAACCCAGCGCGCAATATTGATTGTATTACCTTGATATACAAGATGCATTTACTGCACAAATAAATACATGCGACTGAAATGAAATATCCATTTTCACTATGAAAACGATGCGATTGTGATTAAAGTCTGCTTAGCGAGCTAGGTCATGTAGGTAGATTGTTTAAGATCACAAGAAAGGGCTTAATATAAAACTCAGCTCGCGCTACGCGCTCTCAATATTTTATTATTGAGTTCATGTCATTTTCATATATCCACGTAAAGGTTATTTTCTCAGATGAGTACACATAGGCAGGTCCAGGGGGGAAGCTTTCGCCCCGTCCCCCATATCGGTGCAAAAGAAGGGGAAACAAAATTTAAAAAAAAGAGAAAAAATGAAGAGGAAACAAAGCTTCAGAAACTCCTTCTGAAGACAGTGCATAAACAAATTTCTGCTCGCGCATCGCGCTCAAATTTATTATTATGATATTTTTATATAACCACTAGATTTTATAATTTATATTTGTTGGGAGGGGGTTACAAAGTCCGATTCTTTATTATGAAATTGATTAAAGGTGGAATGAAGAGGATGAGGGCATTCATCCACGCTGGTCCCTCCGAAGAGAAATATTGGATAGCAATCTTGTCCAAGTAGTAAATATTTTCAACAACAAAAACTCATTAAGAATGGTCCGCTTTTCCGCCCGCCTTATTATAGAAGATACTCATTCTTTTTTATTATTAGAGAAAAGTGAATAGAGTGACCCACTTTTGGAGTAAAATTCTAAAAATATAGATAAATATAAAATAAGCATAGATTGTGAATAAGGTGTTAATCATATCAAAAGTGTTAATGTGTTAATCATATCAAAAAAGGTTGTAAAACTGAAAAGAGATGAATAATTTCACGCTTCATTCAATTGTTTGATGAGATACACAGTGTCTTCACAGATAAAAAAAATGGATTGTCTCATCGAACATCAATTTTTATAGTCTGAAAATTTTGAGCTCACACTTTTTCCTCGCATCAGTTGTTTAGCCAGATCCTTTTTCCGCAATGTATTCTAAAAGCTTCAATGCTCAAGCTTCATTGATTTCGTGAGGAAGCTTCAATGACGTTCAAAACGTGATAGAAAGTTATATAATGAACAACCTTATAAGATTGTCGCTCCGAGAGGTATACCAATCATTGATTGAAGGCTCGGTTGACATATACCATCAACACCAACATGACCAACCAAACCAATAATGGCGCGAAGTGGATTTGGGCAGATTTTGGTTGTACTGTACTTAGTTCACGCCTTTCACTTAAGTAAGTAAAATGCTCGTAATAAATTTGTTGAAATCAAAATGATTTTCTTAACCAGCTACAAGTTGTGTAATATTTAAATGGTAAGTGTGAAAAAAAATAAGTCCTTGTCTTAAGTATACATCTTTCTACAAGGGATGAATATATCATCAGCGTCACCTCATGATAATTAGTGCTTATTTCTTTATTAAGGATGTTTCAAATACTTTGTGTTTTAATGTACAGATGTTGCTCAGATAATTTTTGGTGACGAGGAAAACCAAATGTTCCTGTTTGGTCGCCTCCCGTTTCGTGTGAATGAAAGCACCATTTTCGACCAGCGCGAATTCCGGCAAATACCTCTTGGGTCGGAAGGATCTACCATAACATCTCTCGATTACAATCCCGTCGACCAGATGGTGTACTGGGGTTCGCAGACGAGAATCATGCGTATATCTACTATCGAAATGGAAATGCCGCCGAAACCAGTTACTGTTCAACAGCTGCCTAGCAGTAAGAGAAAGTGTATTGATCATTATACCTTAAAATTGTACTATTTTGCTGTGGTCCTATACACCAAGGCCAAGATGCAAAACCATTATTATATCTCTGATCATCTGAATCAGGTGAAAATGTGTGAATAAATAAGTGAAATCAATTACAGGAAATAAAATAAAAAAAACAAGGAAACATCCATGAAGGTTTGCCCCCCCCCCCCGAAAAACAAAATAGATAAATAAATGAATAGATAAATGAATGAATTAATTAATAAATGAAATTGTAAAAAGTAAATAATAATAAATGAATAAATTAAAATAAGGGTACAGATATTTGTATTAGAAAGTTGAATCTATTAATAATCAGATGAATTCGATGATTTCTTTGGTAAATTATTACGTCAAATTATTGCGAGCAGCTCACGTTTTATCATGTAAGCCAGAATAATTCTGGAAATTTTATTTTTTGATTGAAAATGATGTATACAATTATAACTGATGTGTCTTGCCATATTGTTACCAAGCACACTAATTTTCATCCCAGCCCGAAAATGCAATTTTGGCTGGCATTTGGAAGTGCAGCTCGTCTGCGACATCACGATATTGTCTGATTTTATGACATCCAACTTATCGTCGGGGCCGGGCATGCTTCCTACATGAAGTTGATGGTGTTATCCACCATGATTTCCTTGGTTGCAAAGCGATTTAGATCATTTGATTTGACATCCATTTTATTGGAGTAACACTAAACATGCTAAAGGAAGACTGAAATCATAAAGCGCATAAACCTATCCCATATGTATATATATTTTTGAATGAGTCCTGGGGTGTGTTTCATAAAGCTGTTCGCAAGATAAGAGCGACTTTAAGAACGACTGGTGACCCTTTCTTATGGTATATGGTATATTCATTGGCGATGGTTTAGCGCCTAAGAAAGGATCATCAGTCGTTCTTAAAGTCGCTCTTAACTTACGAACAGCTTTATGAAACGGCCCCCTGGTTTTGACATATTCCGGTTTGTGCCATTTTGATTACGGCGGAATTTTAGGTAAAGTTTGCAATCGTTCTTTATGTACATCTTAGGAGAAATCATTTGCCACCTGAAAACTTGGCCAATGAGTCAAGGCTGCATGGGCCTAATCACAATTGGCAGGCCATAGATATTCATTCGAGCCAACCCATTGCTCAATTTTTAAATTTGATATTGCTGATTGACAAAAATGAATGAATATGACTGATAATCTAACACTGATTCTATGGAGGGTACCTACTGAACTTACTTTTTTTCCGAATCGGAAAGATATATCACCACTATTGAACTATATTTTTACTGGCGGAAGAATTAGGGTCATTTTACTCTCTCAAGTGATGAATTTGGTCCCGTTAGGTGTAGTCTTCATAAATACTGATTTATTTTTTAAAAATGAGCCGGTCGTGGTATACCCTTTTCTGGTCAGATATGGAATGTCAGATATTTATCCTCTCTACTG
This sequence comes from Lytechinus variegatus, assembly GCF_018143015.1. Classification (NCBI taxonomy): domain Eukaryota; kingdom Metazoa; phylum Echinodermata; class Echinoidea; order Temnopleuroida; family Toxopneustidae; genus Lytechinus; species Lytechinus variegatus. The sequence continues at coordinate 782,250 of NC_054747.1, forward strand.
GTAGTAAAGATTGAACCCTCGAATTTCCTCCTTATTTTTTATGAATTCTTTTAAAGTGCCACTTTAACACACGAGTCTATGGGAAAGGTGACCATCAGGCAAGGTAGCATCCTGATAAAAAAAAGTTTTAAAGGTATTGCTTAACTTTGTGAGCAGCCGATTTAAAAAATTCTCAAACCAAGATGAAACATGTGTACAAGTGCATGTATTAGAACTAATAAACCCTGAAAACAACCATTATTGGGAATGAAAAGCTAAAACTACAAGGCAAACCCCGATTTTGTAAATAGGCGTCTTATAGACACCTGAATAGTACACATAAGTGTATGGGATGAAATTAAGATGGTGTTTCCGTTCACTTAAAATTTCAATTTTTGAAGCACTTAATAATTATTTTCGAATGCAATTTTTTCTGGGCATCATTTTTGTAACATATCACAGACACAGGTGACAAGTGTGACCTTCTAGCTCAGATTTTTTAAAAGTCAAACCAATGTTAACCAATCACTTTAAGTAATTGGTTCAACTTCGAACCTTGAAAAGTGCATACAATTTGGCACATTTAACATTAAGGTACAATACAAAAAAGTGACATTTCGGAAAGATCGAACCTTACCCGGGCCCCCAGCTTTGAACATTGGTGCCTTAACCGCTAGACCACAGAGACAGGTTAGTGGTTAGGGCAACCCCCAACCGATTGAACGTCAGATTTTCGTCAGACAGTTTTTCGACACTATTATATACCAATTATAATTTCCTTTGTCGGGTGAAGGTGGGCATAGAAAGATGACAAGCCGCTATGGGTCAGCTGGATCAAAGGTATCGCTTTGATACAGAACACGTATGGGAGAAAGTATGCAAATGTGTGAAGTTATACATGTACAACAGCTTTGGTAACTGTTTTATCTATATATTTCTTTTGCACAATATTTAAATGAAACAGTTGCCAAAGCTGATGTACAGTGCGTATAAAAAACCGGGACAGTTATGGAAGGTCTATAAAAAATTGTTTCAAATTATTATATCTATATTTTGATGTTCATAGATGCTCTGAGATCTTATCCTTGAAATGCCGTTAAAAATGATTTTTATTCATCCTTGGGCGAACACGGGACGTTTTTGACGGGGGTTCAAAAAGAGGCTTGCGCCAAAATGGCAGAAATGAGAAATTTGATGATTAGACTTTTGGCTAATCAGCAAATTTCCTTTTAATCTTTTCATTATCTTTGCCATAGTTTTTTAATTATGCTGTCAAATTTTATTTACAAATTTATTTATTTACCTGAATTATTTTGTTTTCATTTAAATTTCTTTTACCTTTGAATTGTTTGTCAACGAAAATAAAAAGATTTGCATTATTAAATGGGAGAATTAGTAATTATTCAAATCCTTTTATTATGTTATGGTACCTATAAAAGACATTAATCCTGTTTTCAAGGGTTTTTGAATCCTTCACCAAGTTTAATTATGTGCTTGACAGGACAAACAGGAAAGGATTCATGTCTTTCAATGGCAATGGTGTTTTTAATCAATTTTGAAGGAGCAAGATATGGCAGATCTGGTAAAATGTATTAAAAAGTTGTAAAGCGAGAAAGCAAAAATTTCCACTCTTTAATTAAAATATCATTTTTTTTTATTTTGACATAATATTCAGAAAATGATGAAATATTTTACTTTCTATGTTTTCTGTTATTGTCCTTTTCCCTTTTTCTCTTGGTCATGATTTTTTTTTATTTGGGAGGGGGGAGGGGGGGGGCAGCACCTTGAGCCCCACCCATCAGTATGCCACTGTTCAAAGGCACCATAACCTTAGCACACAAAGATAGGATTTTGAAAAAACACGCTCTCCCATGCTTCGGTTTTAAAAAATGTTCTTGCCTAAAGAAGGAATATTCAAAGCTAAAAGTGAACCTATTAAAAAGGATAAACATAAATAAGTCGATTTGGAAATGAACTTTGACCGCATAATTCGAACATTATGGCAAAGATTATCAGAAGGTTAAGAGGAAGTCTGCTGATTAGCAAGAAATCCGATCCTCATATTAACCACTTTATGCCATTTTGGCGCAAGTCTCCTTTTAAACCCCAGACAAAAACATTCCGTGTTCGCTCAAGCATGAACAAAACTAAATTATTTTAATGGCATTTGGAGGATAAGACCTCAGAGCACATATTGACACCAAAATATAGAGATCATAATTTTAAACGAAAATTTTAAAAACTGTTCAAATCTGTCCCGTTTTTTTAATACGCACTGTGTGTGTGTATATATATATATATATATATATATATATATCCATATCTATATATATATAGAATGTGTCCCACAAAAAACAAAACCGAGATTTATCGATGATTTTTCATACCTTAATCACAAGTACAATAGACAAACGACCTGCCATTTTAAAGCTTAGAATCTCCTCTTTCATCTGAAATTACTAAGATTATTTTTTGTTCACGCATGAGTGAAGAAAAACAATTTGAAAAGGAGACACCAAACAGTCGAATCTGGGTTTTAAAAAGAAAACCACATCTCTAAAAAAAATCAATATCTGCTCTTTAATTTGATACCTCAATTACAGAAAATGGACAAGAAATAACAAAGTTCTGGTTATTTGAAATAAGGCTTGATTTTCAATAATTTCATAAAATGAAGAGGTTTTACAGGCTAGCGTTCAAACTCACTCGAAACTCAATGTATCAAAGCAATAGCTTTGATCCAGCTGAGGCATGGCGGCTTGTCATTGTTCAAAACTCACCTTCACCCGACAAAGGAAAATATAATTGGTATAGTGTCGAAAATCTGTCTATCTGACAGTCAATCGGATCGGGCTCAGTCTAGCCACTAACCCGTCTCTGTGGTTTATCGTCTGCCAAAAGTTCTTCCTCGTTTTTAACATTTCCATCTTGACTGATGTTCTTGATCTTGTGCATCACTTTATGTCGAAGACGTTTGGGCATCGCCAGGCGCGAGTGTGAGATCCACATGTGAAGGTAATGGTCATACGCGTCCGTGGCAGAATTCCCACAGTCCTCGCACACGTAAATCTTCTTTCGTCGCTTCTTGAACCCAAATGTCATAGCATTCCATGGACCTTGCTGATGTGGGTCTCTAGGCATGCTAGGGAGACGCGTTGGGTGAATGAGCGTTGACAGATGTTGCATTTGTAAGGCTTTACACCTTTTGGAACATAAAATAAATAATAGGATACAGAGAAGCATCATTCAACTTGATTGAGAAAACACCAAATTGAATGTTACACCAAAAGCAGTTCTGACATGTACTTCATGGTATTGACGTTTGTGAAGGTTTAAATATTATGCCGTTCTTCATTTGAAGGCGTCGTGGTCTAGTGGTTAATACAATTCTTGTCTTTCACCAAGAGGATCGAGGGTTATAATACCATCCATAGTGTATTCCCGTTCAGCAGGAAGTTTAACCACATGTTGCTGCACTCAACACGGTGGGCTTAATGGGTAGCAGGCAGGTTTAATTGATTGACTGCAAATGACTTCAGTAAATGGAGCTAGAGCCTGCATGCACAGTGAGCCATATCGCCGTCTCCTTAATTTTATACTGCATATTCCATATCATTACGACTTCCACCGGTTATTCTTGCAGTATGTCTACTGACATACAATTTATCTTAACATAACCTTCACTTTAGAAAAATTAATAACCAACTGTACCTGTATGAGTGCGGCAGTGCCTTTTTAGATCGAACTTGTCTTGGAATCCCTTCTCACAGGGTCTTTTAATGGTTGTGTTCCGTGGCTTTATATGTCTTGTGTATGCTCTCTCCGTACTAAAGGTGCTGCCGCAGGTACTGCAACTGTGTTTCTGCTTTGACCCATGTAATGTTCTTCGACGAAACTGTACTACATCTTTCCCAGAAGATGGAGAGTCGCGGATGAAGAGTGCTAAGGTAGAAACCCAATCTGCATTGGTCCGTTTCGTTCTCAGAACGAAACGACTATATAAAGCATGAATAAGGAGGAAGAAAGGAGACATTGCTCCTCCTTTATTACCTTTGGCTAATTATCCGAGTTTCTTTAAATTGGTGATTTGTCAGGGGGGACAGAAAGGAGATAAGATGAACAGAGAATTTTCGTTGCTTATTTGTAGGTTTGTTTAGTTCTATTTTCAATTTTTGGTTTTGTTTTTGTTTGTTTTTTGCACTTTCCTCCCATACTTTAGTTTCAGTTTCCCGAAACCTGAAGTTTTATCAGGCCACAAACCCAGTTTACTTTTGCTTTCTCTGTTGGAGCTTACTGTAGCAGAAGAAAATCAATCGTGCTGCAAGAATCAGAACGCATGCATACAAAAGAAAATAAATAAATAAAAAAAAGGAAGGGAAAGAAAAAGGAATAAAAAGTAAAAAAAAAAGAGAAAAGAAGGAAACTGAAGAAAATAAAAAGGAAAAAAAGAAAAGAGAACACAAACAAGAAAAAAAAATAACATGAAAGGAAAAAAAAGAAAGAAAATAACAGAGAAGAAAAGGAAGGCAAAACAAAAAAATAAAAGAGAGAGAAGGAAAAAAGGAGTTGATAAGGAAAAAAATATATGATAAGCTACTGAAAATGATCAAAAGCTGTGGCAAAAATAGCCAATCCTGACTGGTTGCCAACCAAGGAAAGAAGAAGAAGAAGCTAATTAATGTTGAAAGGGTTGCGGGGTTTCTTTTGGTTGTTGTGGTTTTGTTTTTGACTGATTTTTTTTATAAATGTGTCTGGAGGAAAGACTATGCTATATTTACATTTTCTTTAACATTAATAAAATTGTTGGGTCTTTGTTTTTTTCATTATTATTTTCTAGTATTTGTCATTTGCTATTTGATATATTTGGGTCTGGAGTAAAAACTACGCTAAACTTCTATGTTATTCAACATTAAGAAGAATTAATTTAGGGATCTTTATTTGGAAGATTGTTTAAATGTTTTATATAACCTGGACTGGAGAAAAAAGATTGTGACTTTGGACGATATGAACGCATTACTATAGGGTTTTAGTTTAGAACAGATTCGCCGAAAATGAATTCAAATTTATAACATTTGTGGGTAAAGTCATTATTACATTTGTGGGCTATCAAAAATTATTACATTTATGGTTAAAGGGTTTTAGTTTTTAGTTTCAAGAAACCGTGTCTGGAGAAAAGACTATGTTTGATTCTCAATTTACTCTTGGCAGATATATTCACAATACGCGCCGTATAAGTAAAAACGACAACAAAGATATTAATTCCACCAGTTTTAATAAACTGGGTCTTGAGAAAAGACTAAGCTCGATTCTCATTTGTATTACACTGGAATATCATTTTCGTATCCTAATTTGGATTTATGTTATAATTTTGGAAATAACCGGGTCTGGAAAAAGACTTTGGACTTATATTATATTTTTTTAAACAACCGGGTCTGGAAAAAAGGCTTTGGACATATTGTATAATTTTTTTAAACAAGCGGGTCTGGAAAAATGACTTTGGACTTATATTATAATTTTTGAATTAACCGGGTCTGGAAAAGAAGACTTTGCACTTTTATGCTATATGAACGTATTACTATAGGGATTTATTTTAGAATGGAGTCGCCAAAAATCTCTTCAAATTTATTAAATTTGTGGGTAAAGTCATTATTACATTTGTGGACGATCAAAAGTTATTAAATTTGTGGATAAAGTGTTATTACATTTTTGGGCGTTATTACATTTGTGGGTAAAGTGTTCTTACTTTTGTGGACGTTATTACATTTGTGAGTGTAACAGGGGGACCTGTATCAAGGAGGCTAAATGTTCTGTTGACAGGGTGACCCTTATGTCATCAACCTACTTCACCCACTCGATTCCTAACTCACCCATCATGCCCATATTCTCCTGAGTTCCATGAACACATTGCTTAGACCCACACGATAAAGTTAAACGTTGCACTAAAGATTGCATTCATGTTCATTCATGCATTGAATTTCAATTTGATAAGTCATGATTGATCATTAATTTAAGACAACTCCCTCAACTTTTCACATTCCAAGGGACTCGCTTCTCAAACATTGAAAAAAAATGGAAGTGTAATTCCTACCCAGCCTAATTATCATACCCTTTGTTTAAGTGGGCAGTGCTCACTCAATCATAAATAGTTTTCCAACATTTTGGTGTCATATGAAAGTTGACTTTATTAGCTTTCCATGTATATGTGTCTCTTTCCCCATTGTTACATTTTTTTTGTTTATATTTGGCGGCCATTTCAAAAGTGTATAGTTTTTTTTTGAGACGCACTATATATGACTGCCGATATTTCCTTCCTCGTTCGCAGCAGAACATTCGGGGAATCCTGCGACAACATGAATTATGGGCTGGAAAATGTTCTCCCAGTGCATTATGGGTATCCAGTTTCATTTGCAGACAATATAGTCAAATCGCTTTATTTTACTTAAATGGTCAAAGTATTAAAATGCATCCATTTGTTAGCATTGTTTATATCGAACTTGCATAGATTTCTGAAAGACGTCGAAGGTCTAACACAATTTATACAGACCAACTTCCGGAAGTGAGTCTGACAGCAAGGTCATGAGTCAAAAAGCTCGGAGATTCCCCATCGCCAAAAGGCTGTACTGAACCAAGCACAATTACCATAACAAATCACACTTCTCTGCACATGAGTGCGCAACATCTATTCTTTCTGCTGATCTCAAGTTCACACCTTTTTAAGTAATTTTCAGCGCAAGTGATATATATCAACCATAAAAGGAGATATGGATGATCAACTTGTGAAGAAATGTTTGATTGGATTGATCTCCGTTTCTTTGTTAGGCTGCGTTATAACGGGTAAGTAAAACCCACACATCATACTCTGGTGTACCTGAAGCTAGCTCTCTCTAAACTGGTGAAAGTTCATTGACGTTGTGTGACCTTTGAACCTAATCATGCGACCAAACCTTTACTTTTATGTTCTGTGTAGGTCCATATACTGTACGTTCAAAGCTATGGTGACATCTCAAAAACTTGATCTTTGTTAAGATTTTAATATTGACGACGCAGCCTTCCCCATTGTCGTAATCACGTCGTAATAACGGCGCCTATATTTAGTTCCTCCTCTGCTATGCAGTCTAGACAAAGTAAGTTAACCCTGATGTTAAATTGATTCTAAAAGCAGAAAAAAATATTGGGGAAGGTATGATGAAAAATAACATAAATTTTAGAAAACAAGTTATCGTTATTTTCTTTTACTTTATGACGTCACAGACGACCATGTCATCTATTATTTTATGGGACATAAATTCCCCGAATTGTTTTCTTTTTGGGGGTAAACATATTCAATTCGTGTAGTGCACTTCGCACTCGCACTTCGCGCCTGCATAGCCTATTGGTTGATATACATTTCTTGATATTAGGCTGATATGTATATAGCTTTAAATAACAAGTTTTGAAGTCAATATACGAAACATATTTCATCTCGGACATCAAGCTTTTATTTTGTTTGATTTACAAATTGATTTTTTAAGTGCTCTGTAAAATGTCCGTTTATTGGTGTGAATATCATTTGCAGCTTTTTGCGCTGTGCGCTCGCATTCTTTGATTTGCTAAGTAGGCCTACATGTTGTCTTTGTTTACTCCATAATATTCTTTATATATTATTTTTGTAACAAACTACTTAAAATCCCCCTTTTATGCCATTTTTTTTTGTCTCACCTGCGAAGCAGAGTGAGACTATAGGCGCCGCTTTTCCGACGGCGGCGGCGTCAACATCAAATCTTAACCTGAGGTTAAGTTTTTGAAATGACATCATAACTTAGAAAGTATATGGACCTAGTTCATGAAACTTGGCCATAAGGTTAATCAAGTATTACTGAATATCCTATTACAGTTTCATGTCACATGACCAAGGTCAAAGGTCATTTAGGGTCAATGAACTTAGACCATGTTGGAGGAATCAACATCGAAATCTTAACCTGAGGTTAAGTTTTTGAAATGTCATCATAACTTAGAAAATGTATGGACCTAGTTCATGAAACTTGGACATAAGGTTAATCAAGTATCACTAAACATCCTGCATGAGTTTCACGTCACATGACCAAGGTCAAAGGTCATTTAGGGTCAATGAACTTTGGCCGAATTGGGGATATCTGTTGAATTCCCATCATAACTTTGAAAGTTTATGGATCTGATTCATGAAACTTGGACATAATAGTAATCAAGCATCACTGAATATTTTGCGCAAGTTTCAGGTCTCATGAGTAAGGTCAAAGGTCATTTAGGGTCAATGAACTTTGGCCGAATCGGGGGTATCTGTTGAATTACCATCATAACTTTAAAAGTTTATTAGTCTAGTTCATTAAACTTGGACATATGAGTAATCAAATATCACTGAACATCATGTGCTAGTTTCAGGTCACATGATCAAGGTAAAAGGTAATGTAAGGTCAATGAACTTTGGCCATGTTGGGGTTTTTGTTGAATAACCATCATATCTCTGTAAGTTTATTGGTCTCGTTCATAAAAAGTGGACATAAGAGTAACCATGTATCACTGAACATCTTGTGCGAGTTAGAGTAGTATTCAAAGTCAGCACTGCTGCTATATTGAACCGCGTGATGCAGGTGAGACGGCCAGAGGCATTCCACTTGTTTTTTTTTTAAATCGTCTCGCGATTTGCGCTCGCATTAATAGTTAAAAATATATTAACTCATAAGTCCTATTAAAGATTATAAACGTGCTTAAAGTGTCCAGTTTTCAGGCTTCAAATGTCAACAACTATCACTCACTCATTAGGCTTATTCCATTTACATTAATAAATATGACGACAAATTTTAATGAATTCCTGGTAACTAAATTGTCCCCTTTTCAGAAAGGAATATCGACAAGTTTCATATCGCGCTTAGAAAGAGGAATAGAAAGATAGTCATGATTTTCATATGACAAAATATTCTTATGCCTAGACTGTCCAGATCCTTGGTCAAAATAATAATAAAAATATCAGCTCTCGCTTCGCACTCGCATCATTTATTAAGTGCTATCCACATACACTTCACAATTTCCCTACACAGTGCGTTAGATAGTGCATAAATTCACCCTTTTCATACCGATGCTTAAATTCACCCTTTCCATGCCGGAATATCAAATATTTTCCGCTCGCGGTCACCATATTGATTTTCATGAAAAAGAAATGAAATGTATTCAGAATTCCCAGATGCTGTCTAACCCTAAAACGCGCGCACACATGTTTATGAGATACGCAGCTTGATCTTTATTCAAAACGTGCTGAAAAAGCTAAAATCATTCAGTTTGTGCTCGCATTATTAATGTTGGAAAATGCCGAATTACCCATCTTTTTTCATGATTTACAAAAAATGAATAGAGTGTCCCATTTTTAGGCCTGAAATCTCAAATGTTTCCGCTCGCGCTCGCACTCGAATGAATTGTTTAGTTTTATACCTAATATACTGGGTTTTTTTTCAAAAAGTGCTTAGAATGTCAATTTTTAGGTCAGAATGTCAAAAAATATATATAAAAGTTGATATTTGTATTGTCTTATGGCTAACCACAAATCGTCCTTAACAGGTCGCTCTTCGATCATACGCATCTTGTTCAGGTTCATAAATATTGCCCAGAATATTCAATTTTCAGAACAACATAATAATAATAATAATAAACAGTTCTTGTATAGCGCATATCACAATTATGAATAATGTCTCTATGCGCTTCCAAAGGACTTGGATATTATTACCCCAGCTGTAGCTTGGCTGCCGTAATTAATATGATTACAGCGCACACGCATTTCAACATACATGAAATTCCAAAAAAAAATCAGATCGCACTTTATAAATAGGGCTATGGGATTATTACATCTTTTGCATGTTGTTTTACAAGAATACAGCTAAGAAGTGACTGTTATGACATCGGCGTTTTGCCCCCCCCCCAAAAAAAAAAGTAAATAAATAAAATAAATAAATAAAAATAAAAAAATCACAACCAAGAAAATGGGGAGAAAAGGAAAGGGATAAGTTTGAAATATAGGCCGATAATTTGTCAAGTATTATGTCAAAACAAACTTTGATTTAGTGATTAAAATGTCCAAAATTTTGCTCGCTCGCTCGCAACTTCTTATCAATTTTACGCGATATGCCGGATCGACCCCCTTCAACATATTTGGCTCATTACGGTACTGAGACAACCCCTTCAAAGAAACAAACAAAATCAACTTTTAGTGGCCGATCGGGGAAAATATGGGTAAAAAAATACAGCCTCCCCCCCCCCCCTATTGGCCGGAGCTGGATCAGCCTCTGGTAATGGAATAAAGATGAATTGAGTGTGATTTGCCTCTACGTCCTATGCCATTTCGTCAGATAACCGTGTCGTCTAATGCCGTTTGGTTCATACCATTTCGTTCCGATCAATAGTGCGCAACTATTATATTATGACAGCCGATGTTGACTTAATGATTCGTACGTAGAACATCGGGGAATCCCATGACAACATTAATTATGAGCTGGATAACGTACTCCCCAGTGCATTATGGGTATTCAGGTTCATTTGCAGACAATAATAAAATCGCTTTATTTTACTTAAATTGTCAAAGTATTAAAATGCATCCATTTGTTAGCATTGTTTGTATTGAACTTGCATAGAGTTCTGAAAGACGTCGAAGGTCTAACACAATAAATTCAGAACAACTTCCGGAAGTGAGTCTGACAGCAAGGTCATGAGTCAAAAAGCTCGGGGATTCCCCATCGCCAACAGGCTGTACTGAACCAAGCACAATTACCATAACAAATCACACTTCTCTGCACATGAGTGCGCAACATCTATTCTTTCTGCTGATTTCAAGGTCACACCTTTTTAAGTAATTTTCTGCGCAAGTGATATATATCAACCACAAAAGGGGATATGGATGAACAACTTGTGAAGAAATATTTGATTGGAATGATCGCCGTTTCTTTGTTAGGCTCCGTTATAACGGGTAAGTAAAACCCACACATCATACTCTGGTGTACCTGAAGCTAGCTCCCCGGGGGGGGGGGGGGCTGCACGCGACCAAATATGTGGTGGGGGTGTGCCGCGGGCGAGACGAAAAACGGGGGCCTTGGAGCGGGCTTATTGTAAAAAGGAGGGTTCTCGGAACGGGCTTCGGAACGACAAATGTTTGTGAAAACGGGGGTCCTTGGAACGGATCGCCAACGTGTGAGTGCGTATGCATCCCTATGGAACGGTCATACGTGCATGATGCAACTAGCGCGGCCTCCGCCGGGGGAGCTCTGCGGCCGCTTTTCACCAAAATACGACTCATTGAATGCGATCGGAGCGGCGTAACGAAAAATATGCGAAGCTTTGGAGCGGATTTCCCTCTTCTTTTTTCTCGATAAGAAGAAAATGCTATGCCTTGGAGCGGCTTTCTTTGTTCTTTTTCTCAACAAGGCAAAAATGCTATGCCTTGGAACGGAAATTTGAGTGTGAAAATGGGGGTCCCCTCCGCGGCACATACCCACTATGCATTATATACTGAGTGCCCCCCCCCCGGGCTAGCTCTCTCTCAACTGGTGAAAGTTCATTGACGTTGTGTGACCTTCGAACTTAATCATGCGACCAAACCTTAGGCAAGACGATCGGTGATACTTGATAACTTGTATGTTCAAGGTTCATTAACTAGGTCCATATACTTCAGAGATATGGTGACATCTCAAAAAATTAACCTCTGTTAAAATTTCAGTATTGAAATTAAAACAAATAAGTTATCGTAATTTTCTTTTATTTTATGACGTCACAGACGAAAATTTCATCTTGTATATTCTGGGACATATATTCCCCAAATTTTCTTTTTTGTTTAAAGGTAAAAGTGCTTAATAGATTCTTGCAGTGGATACATGTATATCGCTAGTAACATCATTTCACGCTGTCTTTTAAAAGAAAAATTCTTTATCATGTTCCTTATTTCGTGCTACGGGAGAGCTGCTCGCATATGACGTCACAGAGACTATTCAGTACGATTTCAATCGTTGATGGATTTCCATGAGGTTCTCACAAATAAAATAATATGGTTTCATTAAAACAGCTTATCGTCATAATGAACTTCTTCTTTAAAGGACAAGTCCACCCCAACAAAAACTTGATTTGAATAAAAAGAGAAAAATTCAACAAGCATAACACTGAAAATTTCATCAAAATCGGATGTAAAATAAGAAAGTTTTGGCATTTTAAAGTTTCACTTATTTTTAACAAAATACTTATATGACCGAGCCAGTTACATCCAAATGAGAGAGTTGATGACATCACTCAATCACTATTTCTTTTGTATTTTATTATATGAAATATGAAATATTGTTGTTTTCTCGTCATTGTCATGTGAAATGAAGTTTCATTCCTCCCTGAACAAGTGGAATTCCATTATTTTAACATTTTGTGCTTCAGGCAAGGAGGTCCCAATCGTCAAATTCGTAAAAATTGAAATATTGTATAATTCAAACAATAAAAAACAAAAGAAATAGTGAGTTAGTGACATCATCGACTCTCTCATTTGAATGTTACTGGCTCGTTCATATAACTATTTTGTTGAAAATAAGCGAAAGTTTGAAATGTCATAATTTTCTTATTTTACATCCGATTCTGATGAAATTTTCAGCATTGTGCTTGTTTGATTTTTCTCCATTGATTCAAATCAACATTTTTCTGAGGTGGACTTGACCTTTAAGTTACGCTTTCAACTCGGGGTCATTTGCACATAATTATGATTTGATTTCTTTCAGGAAGTGAAACGGTTTTCAAAGTAGTATTGTCGGTTCTCGTTGTGTTCGCTCCATTTGCAGTCGCTTGGTATATGAACAACACAGGTTTGTAGTATATTCTTCTCATTTTCCAATCCACTAGACCTATCAATATATAACGCAGTTGCATTTGTAAAATACATGATTATAAGACGTATTAATAATGACATTGATAGTAATTAGGTTAATAGTAATAAAAAAAATGCTAATAATGATGATAATAATGATGGTGATAATAACCATAATAATCGTCATGCGTACAGTTTTATATCACTTGCTTAATACCAGGGCCCCGTCTTACAAAGAGATACGATTGATCCTATCAGTCAAAACTATATGGAAATCCAACAGTGTCATAACTTTCTACAGGAAATTTGAAAAAAAAAGTCCATTGTAAAGAAAGGAGAACACACCGAATTGTCAAGAGATTGATGAATTTATAAGTATACATCATTTCTAGACATTCTTTTTGAACAAACACGCATTTTATATGTTGATGTTGCTGGCCGTCCATAGTTGCGATTGATAGGATCAATCGCAACTCTTTGTAAGACGGGCCCCTGATGATACAAATCGCAACGACTATTATATTAACAGGATCTGCCGCCTCATCAGCAGCGCTTAGTGCATTTAATTAATCAAACCTGGTAAGTACCTATTCAAAGATCCTGGGTCGATTGCAGCATAATTTGGATAATTTTTTGTTGATAGAAAACACGACATTTTCATTTGATGGACTTGATAGCATTTATTCCATTCATCATAAAAAACAAGGCACATACAAAGTTAGACGGTCCCTCCATTTCCATGTTAATTTAATTTCTATTAAAAAATAGTATACATATTTAAAACCTACAATGTGTTGCCCAAATTGTTTTTTTTTTACAACATATGTACTATTATTTTTTTTGCTACGGATACAAATATTTATGTTTATATATGGTATACACTTTGATTTTGTTTGATGGAAGTGAAATAAACATGGAAAGTTATAAATGGTTTATTAAACAAACAGAAACCTGAAACCTCTGATAATAACTTTAACTTTTTAGAAATAATGAAATAGAAATCAGAAATGAAAATGACATTGCACTTGCATTTAATGAATATTTTACCAATGTTGGACATACTTAGTCTATCACAAACAACATTGCAAGAGGTAATATTGATTATAGTTTTTACCTGAAAAACACCCTGCCTTGTTCTTTATTTCTCAAACCAATTACTGAAAAGGAAATTATTAACATTGCCAATTGTTTACAGAATGGAAAAGCCCCAGGAATTGATGGTGTTGACAATGCTGTTGTAAAAAGGACAATTCATATTTTATGTAAACCATTATGCTTTATTTTCAATTTATGTATTCAAGAAGGAATATTTCCTGATAGTTGTAAAATATCACAAGTTATTCCTGTATATAAATCTGGTCCAAAAAATGTTTTCTCAAATTATAGACCAATTTCTTTATTATCATGTTTCTCCAAAATGCTGGAGAAATGTATTTATACTAGGCTAATTACATATTTTAACAATAATCATATACTTTATCAAAAACAATTTGGATTTAGAGAAAAACATTGTACATCTCATGCTCTGATAGATTCTTTAAATGACATTATAAATGCTTATGAGAATAACAAAATAACGTTTGGAGTGTTCATTGATCAAAAAAAGGCATTTGATTGTATTAACCATGACATATTGCTTAGTAAATTATCTTTTTTATGGAATACGAGGTATTGCCCTTAAATTAATACATAATTATTTAAGTAATAGAAAGCAATGTGTTCTTTATAATTCATGTCATTCTGAGTTCAAGAAAGTATCAATAGGCGTACCGCAGGGTTCAATCCTCGGTCCTCTTCTTTTCCTTATATATGTTAATGATCTTCATCTCTGTTCTAATTTATTAAAATTTGTTCTTTTTGCTGACGATACAAATATATTTTTTAGCCACAGTGACATAGGTTATTTACAACAAAATATGAATATTGAACTTAATAAAGTACAGGAATGGTTCTCTGTTAATAACTTAGTTTTGAATATTCAGAAAACAAATTTTATGATCATCAGTAGAAATAATGTAGATAAAAAAATCCGTTAAATTATATATTAATGATACTGAAGTAGAAAGGGTGGAGAGTGTAAAATTTCTTGGAATCCACATTGATGATAATTTGAAATGGAAAAGTCATGTTAACAAGTTAAACTCCCTCATTTCTAGAAATATAGGTGTTTTAAATAGATTACGCGATTTTGTCCCACAAAATATTCTCTTAATGCTTTATAACACTTTAATTTTATCATATCTCAATTATGGAATTATTGTTTGGGGGTCTTCAAATAAATATTTATTAGAAAGAACATTAGTTTTACAAAAAAGAGTAATCAGAATGATATCTTATTCTGGTTTCAGAGCTCACACTGCTCCACTCTTTCTTAAGTTTAAAATATTGCCTGTGTATGAATTATATAGTTACAATCTTGGTATCTTTATGTATTTATACTTTAAGAAATTACTTCCAATAAATTTTGATTCTTTATTTTGTAAAAATTCTGATATTCACAATTATGATACTAGAAGAAAATCTGATTACCGTGTATCATGTGGGAAATTATCCTTATCCCGAAAGTCAATAATTCATAATGGTCCTTTATTCTGGAACAGTCTCCCTGAAGATGTCAAAAGTTCTCTATCCCTTCATGTATTTAAATATAAACTAAAAACATTTCTTCTGCAAAAACTTTAATTTCGGTTTTTCCTAGACTAAGATACCTCAATTCATTTTTTTTTTCTTTTTTTTTCTAGTCTTTCTCTGCAAAATTCAAACTATTATTTACAAAATTGGGATTATGTTATAAGTTTTTAACTTTTTAAATGGTCCCCCACATTTACATATACTGTTTCTCTTCTTGTCTGATTTAAGTATTGTTCAGATTTTGGTTTATTGTTTTGTGTAGTGTATGTTTTCTTTATGCACTGGAATATATTGTACTGTATTTTGTAATACTATCTTTACTCTGTATTGTTTTTTTTTTTATGAAGTGTGGAAATAAATGAATCAATGAATCAATCAATGAATAATGACGACACTGTGATTCGAATCCATGACCCTCGGAGAGTCAGAACCATTAGACTACTCCGCGCTCTATGAACGGCACTGGGAATTTCCGTGCTTTGTAAAACTATCAAGATGTCATATCAGGGCAGTGGCGTAATCAGTAATTTCGAGCGGGCTAGATATGGCACAAAAATCGATTATAAAAAGTTGCGAATGAAGCCAGCAAGCAAAAATGTCGACCTTTTATTACAAAATCCAATTTTGTGATAGATTTTTACATAAATTTCAGAAAATGATATCATATTTCACCCTTCTCTTTTCCTTTGTCTTCCTTTTTTTCCCTTTTTTTTCTTGGTCGTGAATTTTTGTTTTTCCCCTATCTGTACGCCATTGTGTTAAAAAAATAGCATAGAGGCCCAATATTGGCCACCGTGTTACATTTTGATCGGTTGAAAAAAAAACATTATGAAACTCCCTCTTGAAATTTAGCCTCCATTTTGCTGAATACCACAGGTTTATTCAGCTGGAAAATTAATAATTGTCAGTCCTTTTTCGCCTAATTACCTGACTTTGACTGATTAAAAAACTCATCTTGCACCAAACGTCCTCGTTATGCCTTCGGCAAGAAATGTATCCACATTGTGCTGCACTCAACCCAGGTGAGGTAAATCGGTACCTGGCAGGAATTTATTCCTAGAAATGCGTGTGTGATGTAATTTTAGTAATTACGACTGCCAAGCTACACCTGGGGTAATAATATCCAGATACTTTGGAAGCGCATAGAGACATTATTCATAAGTGTGATATGCACTATACAAGAACTGTATATCATTATATTATTAGTAGCATTATTATTACTATTTTGCCACGCCGTATAGTAGTGAGAGCAGAGCGAGCAATGGGAATAAGCGCAACTGTGTAAATTGCATACAACCTTGTATACACTGAATAATCTGGTTTTTGCTGGGTCCTAAGGGCTCGAATAGAGTACAATCAAATGTTTATTAAAAATCTAATAATTATGTTCCATAAGCAATACAATGCATAATATCAGTGACAACTGTTCGATTTTTTTGACATTTTTTTTTTAATTCATGTTTTACGCTTGCCAGCTGAAATTCGACGACTCCGTAAAAAGATCCAAGATTACCGACCTGGTAATTGGACTATCAGAGATGCAGGGACTAGCTGCATAAGACCATCCAAGGTTAGACTAGGTGTCTTCGGGGTGCAAGACTCGGGCAAGAGTACTTTTCTCAACTCTCTGCACTTTGCCTACAAAGGTTTGAAGACTTCCATAAAAGCATATTGCGTTTCCTCACATTAGCTTAAGATCCACAAACCTTCATGGCATCATCCGTCCCCCCCCCCCCAAAAAAAAAAAAAACATTTAAATAAAAAAAACAGGTTGATTCGCAAAATCCCGCCTTACGTTGTGAAATCGACTTTTATATTCTAGCAGAAATGTCTTTTTAATCTTCATTTTATCAATATATTGTGACATTAACCTGATGAAAAGAACACAGTGCCAGACAGTTTGATCACAGTGTCTTCACACAGTAAGAATATTATGCAAACTGTTAAAATGCACAAATTAAACAGTGCGAAGATATTTTCACACTGTGGACACCTCGACAGTGTGACTGTTCACGTGGTCGATTATATGTGAATATGACATTCGCACAGTAGAAATGCTCTAATTGAACAGTGTGAAAGTATTCTTGCATGTTTTTCCACAATGAACACTTTGCCATAAACCGTGGGACACTGTGTTTTCATTAATGTATGCTTGCTCATTTTTTTTTTTACATATATTTGAATATTTGAATGTGCACATTCTTCTTTTATTTTTTAATGTGAAGCAACATGAATTAAGGACGTGCCACAATTAAAATTAAATTCATGTCGTTGTCACAAACTTTTGCACAAAAGTACCTCAGCGCCTAAATATTCCAAAAATATGCAAAATATAACATGGGCTCTCTGCTTGACTTTTTGCTTTCGAACTTCTTCGGATATTCTCATTCACAAGGTTGGACAATTTAAAACCTCACAGGATCACTATGCTGGGTGTAAACATAATTATATTACTCATTCAAAATCTATGTACATTTCATCAAATTTCACAGTATAATTCGAAATTGCATGTATGTATAAGATAGATAATCCATTCATATTGCTATCCGATTGCCCCTTTAAGGCTGGCAACACCTTCAGATCTTTAAATTGTTGCAAAAAGAACAACTTTTCCCAAAAATTCGAAATTTCTGTTACAAATTTGCGAAGTAAAACAAATGCTGCACTTTTCTCAAAACCCATGTAATTTTCACCAAAATTTGCAAAGATGTATAGGAAACTATACTAAAGAGGTATAGACATCATATGGGTTTATGTGCTTGTTTCTAAATTATCAACACTTTTGTTGGAGAAAATTAGCTTTTTAAAACGTCAAACTCGTCCAAAAGGTCTTGTATCCATGTGAGGAAGTATCTCAATCTGCTATTCCGTTTATTCAAACTCGGCGTCATATTCGTCATAATCGTAGAGGTATTAAAAAACGGTTCCATGGATAATTCAGCTAGCTAGCTTCAAATAACACCTCTAATATTTCATTAGAAGAAAGATCAAGGGGAAAAAATCCACTTATACCTATTTCATGTAATTGTCACATGATCTACATTCTAACTGCAGATTCGATGTGTTATTTTATAACAAATAATGATAGAGTGCTTTGGAACTTTTCCTCACATAGTTACAAAGCCTTTGGCCCTCTCTTTTTTGGTGTCTTAAATACCACACTTTCCCCAACAAAAGTGTCATTCCAAAAAGCAAGCACATATTTTAATGTTTACCCCGCTTAAGAACACAAGCTTGCAAATTTTGCTGAAAATGATGTGGATTTAAAAAATTGCGACATTTATTGTACTTCTCAGAATTTTAATAGAAATGTAATTTTTTTTAGATTATGATTTTGTCATCTCCCACCACATGTGAAGAAAAATACAGGTGCTGCTAGCCTTAACCCTATCTAGGCCGGGGGGGGGGCCTCCGAGGCCCCCCCCCCCTCAACGTATCGCGATATTTTCGCCGTGCGATTTTTTTTTACCACGCCGCTCGCTGACTTTTTACTTTCAAGTCTTGCGCAACTTTTGAGACCAATTTTGCGTCACCTGGGTACGTGGTTCTGAAATTACGCAACATTATGTAAGTGCATGTCAGACCGAAAACTGCTCAAAAACGTGATTTTGTGTACAAAGTCAATGCAAATTGTGTTTTCAACCAAAATTCATAAATGTATGATTATTTTTAGTTTTGCTAGTCTAAATGTATTCATTTTATGCTTTTTATGATCACAGAAGAGTCCCCAACAAATTTCATTGAAAAAACAATGAAAAACAAAAGGTCAAAAAAACAAAGAAATACATAAGAAATTGCAAAAAACAATATAATACATATGAAAATGATTTGATATCACAATTCTTTTCATGTACACTTGCTAAGGACACCACAAAGAGTTTCTATACCAAAAATTAGTACATTTGGAGCTCTATTTAGGGAGTTAGAGGAAAAAGTATGATTTCGCATACTAATTACGCATAAATTAGCATAATCACTTAATAGCGATTCGCATGAAATAAATTACTATACAATCTTGTAGATTATGTCCCAGGCAACCCGCGTGCCAAATTTCGGTGCGATCGTGCGGTCGACGGCCGAGATCTTAGGGGGGGGGCCTGGGAGGCCCCCCCCCCCCCCCGGCCGCGCGTTTCCGTTTTACACCCTGGCGAAGGCATTTTCCGGAAAAGAAGCCAAAAAGCGACTAGTGAAGAGTCTACACACGTCGCTGGGTTGCATGCAGCGTGCGACACAGGCGAGTCCACCATACCACCGCATGCAATTTGCACAGTTACTGATCAGAGCACAGAGTTCCTCGGCACTTCATGTACAGAGAGAGCGGCAGTCAGGAGTGAAATCCGAACATGCTTTTGCAGTCGCGTTGTTTATGATAGTTTTTTTTTCTAAAAATAAATTATTAACTAAATGAATAGAATGACAGACAAAATCAAAATAAACAGATACTTATAATGGAAAGACAAATTTAAGTTTGATGGATTGATACACTTAGAAGCTGCCGAAAGATAGATATAGAAGACTGATAAATAGATAGAGACAAGATAGACCCCGGAGATAGATAAATAGATAAATAGATCGATAGATAGATAGATAGAAATAGAGAAAGAGAGAGAGAGATGTGGATAGATAGAAAGAGAGAGAAAGAGATGGATGGATAGATAGAGAGAGGGGGAGACACAGCTAGAGAGGTCGATATATAGAGGGAGAGGGGGAGAGAGAGAAAGAGAGAGAGAAGGAGAGATGTTGTAGATAGAAATATGGACGGAGAAAGAGAGAAAGAAGACAGACAGATGCTAGAGAAGGAGAGAGATAGAGAATTTGAGAGACAGATAGATAGATGTTAGATAGATAGAAAGATAAAGAATGAGAGAGACAGAGAATATAGACAAATTAACAGATAGATAGATACATAGATAGATATATAGATAGAGAGAAATAGAGAAAGACAGACAGATGGATGGATAGATAGAGAGAGATAGATAATTTGAGATAGATAGATGTTAGATAAAGAATGAGAGAGACAGAGAAGATTATTAGATAGATAGATACTGCAGTATTGAACCTGGAAAGTATAAGCTCAGCTGCGGATAACTTCGGTGCGGACTTTGGATCGCGCGCCCAGCTGATAATGTAAACAAACGTAGACGTAGACTCTTCACTAGTCGCTTTTTGGCTACTTTTCCGGAAAATGCCTTCGCCAGGGTGTAAAACGGAAACGCGCCCCCCGGCCATAGGAACTCCCAAAATACCCCGGCCTAGATAGGGTTAAAAAACAAATAGCTATACGAAAGACTTTTTCATCTACCGCATACAATTCTGTACTATACTGTAAAATCTAATAAAATTTAAGTTGATTTACTTAAACAGGTTCAACGTACTCAGATGTGCCAAGGTCTCGACCCAAAGAACTTCTAATTGGTTAATTTCAAAGCTCAAAGACACTTTTACTCGAGGGCGTAGGACACTGCGTTTATGCGACCTCAAGCCAGAATTATGATTTGAATCATGAGTCAAAACACAAACATGAATCACAATACCACAAAATCAGCGTTTAGACGACCTTCGTTCTAATTGATGTTTCTCCTAGGATTCTGGCCCATCAAGTGAGCACCACAGTGCGCAGTTTGCACGTGTTTTGGATCTCGAGAAATCAATATTTTGCTTCCAGAGTTCAGTCATACCTCATTTTGTTTATACTTCTATTCGTCCTATCGGTTTTTCGAAAATGGTGTTCGGAAGTAAATTTCAGCGTAGATCCAATTTATTACTAGATTGACAATGTCACTCAACAACAACTGAGATCATTGTCTGTCCAGTTAGTTCATTTACTAGAACTTGAAGTTGAAGATATGATAACAAATGAAAAGCAGTGGACGATGCGATGACCAAAACAGAACTCGAACATGTACATGTATTGCTCCTATGTACATACACTGAGCATAGTGGGGGCCTTGAGCTTGGCAAGAGTCAAACCGAAAATGGCTCAACACAGTGACGTCATATAATCGTGATTCAAGTGACGATTGACCTGTTTCGTTCGTGATTCTACAGAAACGTCTCTCCCTTTTTCCGTGTTTCAATTTAATGATTTGAGAGAAGTTTATTTTCACTTTTTGACTAAACGCAATCGTGATTTTTCAGAATCATGATTTGAATCAGGATTCTATGGTAAAAATAAGTGGCCCATGAACGCACCTTTAGTCCCTCCGTAACAAAATATTCAGCAACGCAAGCTGTATGATGTACTTTCGCAACCGCAACGGGAGATATTAGATCCGCTGTTAGTATGCAAAATTCTAGTTGCTACTGGGGGTACAAAGATATCTCCGATTTGGGAGGAGTTTTTAGAGCTATGTTGGAGTCGTCGTAGAGCTTTAAAACGCCTTCGTTATATTGAAGCAACAGTCAAGCAACGCGCATCTAGACAGATTATTACATTACTGCACTCCGTAAGGGAACCTATGCCCAATAATAAATTCTTGATTTCCATCAAAATAATGGTCTATATGGATTCAATTTTCAAAAATACATCCAGGTATCAATTTCTTACTATGTATCCTACAAGAACGAATTCATGGTGAAAGTACGATTTTTTTTTCCAAACTTACGAAATGGTGTCGCCTGCACCTTGTGGTGATCGAAACATCTGCTACACTACCATAAATGTCATGAATGTAGTATTCACAAGAATTTTGCACGCGATCTAATATTGTGTTGCTATTGATGCGAGAACTTGCAAATAGCAAAAAAATCAAGCACAGGGATGAACCCTTGTGAATGTTTGCATATTTAGAGTAAAGTAATAGTACTAAATTAACAAGGTGCAAATTTGTTCGCTTCATTATAAAGGTGCATGGGAGCAAGTCTACATCGAGAGCAATACGGTATGGCCAGGAGGCGAGACTATGTTTCGAGATCCGGCTATACTAACCGATCAAGTAATAACTTTCGATACACGTGGGCTATCTGATCTGAGTACTTTCAGAGTTTCTGATGTCATGGATGAAATCAGTTGAGTATTATGCATCTTTTACATGTCTTCTGCTTATATTGATAGTGTTTACCCCACCGGCGGATTTAATCCATCCCCCTTCGATTTGGGGGAGACTCGAATTGAAAATTGTCATTTTTGGGGAAGGTTGTGGTATAAAGAATCAGTATTACAATGTTTGCATTTGCAATGTGACCTATATGTAGCTGCCATCTTTTAAGTTACAAAATGGCCGACGAGAATCAGAGTTTTTCGATCATATATCTGTGTCTAAGTAACCTTGAATAATACTTTTCGCAATAAGCCAATATTTCTGACATTTATTGACATAAAATAATAAACTTTTTTTCAGAAATAAAATCCTTGTGATGATTTTTTTTTTTTTTTTTTTGGGGGGGGGGCTTTTTTGTCTCGAGTAAACGAAGTTCGGTTGAGACCTATAAGTAATCACGCTTCCTGTTGATCAGTTAGTCCGTTAGACTGTTCGAAAATTTTAAAGTTTTTGTTTAACTTTCTCTCATACTTGGCGCATTTGATCCGTGGGTAATACTACATGAACATCTGCGAGGATGATTAGGTCAAAGGTCATACATGTATCTGGGTCAAAAGGTAAAATGATAATGTTAAAGTTTTTGTGCAACTTGCTCTAATTTTTTTCTGCATAAACTATGCCCACACTTGATTTATATGATCCTAAGGTAATACCACATGTGTGTCTATGAGGATGATACGGTCATCTAGGAGTCAAAAGGCCAAGTGTTTGTTCAAATTACTCTCATTTATTTCTGCATCAATAATTGTGTTGACACTTGGTACATGATCATCCTTGGCTTATGTCACTTGCAGGCTGATGAGGGTGATGGGGTCAAAAGGTCAAATGGTGTTAAAGTTAATGTTCAACTTGCTCTTATTCTTACTCTTACTCTTAATTCATTTCCGCATGAAATATGTTGACACTGGGTTCATATGATGCTTGGGTAACTCCACGTCGTGTATGTCGTGTATGCCGTTTCTTATCATTTGGCATGTGTTTCAAGTACAATGATCAAGGTCCGAGGTCATCATGGGTCAATGAACTTTGACCATATTGGGGTATCGATTAGATTATGGTTTTTACAAAATCATCGTAACTAAAAAGTGTATAGCAGTTATCACGTTTCACTGAGTATCTTGCATGAGTTTCATGTCATATGTTCAAGGTCAAAGATCATATGGGGTCAATGAACTTTCATCATGATGTGGTTTCAATACTTTACCAAGGGTAATATTTGGATTTTCAAGATAATTTTGCAATTTCAAGTCCCTATTATCTTAATTTTTTATTGAATAATGGTCATGAAGTGGTTTAGAATCCAGTATTTTGTCGAAAACCATGTACTTGGCTGCCATTTTGTAATATGCAAGAGGGTGGCCGTATAGTTCTCGGTGCAAATGGAAACATTGTTATCCTGATCATTCATTATATAATTACCTTTCCAAAATATATTGTTTCTAATTTCTTCAAAATATGAACAAAGTCAACCCGACTATAAGTTATTGTTAGTTTGTTTCATAGTTTGTGAAGCAACAAAACAACTGTAATAACCGGTAATAACAATTTTATTTTGTTTAATCGAACACTTCCCATTAGGTGGAAAGCGAGGAATCAACCCTCATTGTCGGACTACTGGAGAGAGGATCGACTGTCCTATCTTTATCCTGAAATACAAGTACGTAATTATGGACATGAGTGTGTGGGATGTCTTTTCATTATGTTTTTATTTGTTATATGCGTGTGGGTGCACGTGTGCAGATGCGTACTTTCGTTTATGATTGTGGGTGTATTCGTGTGAGTGAGTGATGTGGATGGGTGAAGACCTACATTAATGGTAGGGAGTGTGTGGCTGGGTGTGTGTGGAAAGCACATGTATATAAGAAAGAAATGAAATGACATTAATGGCACTCCAGTCGCTCATTCCGAAATACATTGACAGCGTTTCCACAGGAGTTTTGGAATCTGTTTTCAGAAAGTTAATGTGTTGCTCTGTTTATTTGTTTACACGTGATCGGCTATTGGTTCAAAATCAAAAGCCGTTGCAAAATCGGCTTTTGGATTATCTTGCATCTTGCGTTTACACGCTGTCACAGCTCGCGGTGCAGAAAAATCGGCTCGCGTGGCAAAAAAAAATTGATGATCTGCGCACCAATAATATACGTCAAAATAAAGACAACGCTGGATCCTTGTACGTCATA
Source organism: Lytechinus variegatus (assembly GCF_018143015.1). Lineage (NCBI taxonomy): Eukaryota > Metazoa > Echinodermata > Echinoidea > Temnopleuroida > Toxopneustidae > Lytechinus > Lytechinus variegatus. Next base: position 806,912 of record NC_054747.1, read on the forward strand.
ATAGTACAGTGAATAAAATACGCCCCAATTGCCGATGCAGAATCGGCTTTCTGTTTACACGTAGAAAAAATGCTGATTCTGCATCGGCTCGCAGTTCTGAACCTACTACTTTGGTGGTGCAAAATTGCAGATTCTGCACCGACAGCCGATGCCAGTTGAATCGGCTTTTTTGTTGCAGCGTGTAAACACGGTAGTTTTTCCAGCCTAACGCACCCCATTTAATTTAGTTTTGTAAAGACTTGCAATTTTTGCGGACTCGGTTTTTTTCTATTTGAAATGACGGGCCTGAAAAAATCTCCCCTTTTTATGTCGCAACCAGGCTAAACAACGTGGAGTGATTTGAACAAACTATATCATCATCAAATGCACTCTACCGACCAGTTTCATAAATGAATTTTATGAGATGGGTTGTATGAGAGAAGGTTTCAGATTGGTTAATTGCACTCTTTTGCAATTACGTAATCCGGTGTATGGCCACGATCGTGGCATATAACAGCAATTTCTGCACGGTAGCTTGACTGTGTACAAGTTTTAATAGAATGATGTATTTTTTCATTACATTAACTAAACGAATATTGCTTTTTGTGTTGTATTACAACTTCGTTTTTTTTTACTGAGCGTAATGAATCGAATCGAATTGTAATGCCTTGTGACAGTACATTTTTTAGTTCAGTAAGTTAAGATATATTTTTAATATATATACAATTTCAAGACAGAAGTGTTCCCCTCTTTTGAAAAGCTGCAAAACGAGCAGAAATAGTCATGAAGGGTCAATACAGAAATCGATTCTTTTGTCTGAGATGTCAATACAGATGAAAATCCATTCAAATCAAGCCCCTGCTTCTGTAGAGATAGTTTTGTGAGATAACATGGTTTGAGTCGTGGTTTGAAATACCCATGCATGCTTGTTTGGTTATTTTTGTGTTTGCTTGTGCAGAGGTGTGATTGATTCATGTTAATGTTGATGTTAAGATGCATGAGAATAATAAGAAAAAACGCTGAGAAACTCACTCATCACCACTGAAAAAAGAACGGTGACATTCAATATTGTGTCATTTTGTAAATTTTGGATTTTGACCTCGCCCAACATTTCAAGGCACCGCACCTCCATGTAAACGATAATCACATCATGTAGGGTATCGTTTTAAAGGAAATCAAATGATCTGTTCATTGATATTAGTTACACATTGATATTTACTCAAACTGATGTGAAACTCACTCATCACCACGGAAAAAACAGTGATTTTCAAAAATGTGTCATTCTGCAAATTTAAAATTAAAATTAATTACACATTAGTATTTACTATAGTCTAGGAGAGATTATCGATCAAAGTCAGATTTTCAAACTTGTTTTTAGGAGTTTACAATACCATTCGTATACATGAATTTCAAATTTCTCTTGTGCGTTTATTTCAACTATGCCTGCGGCCTCGATGAAATATAGAAACACGCAAGAAATTTTAAATCTATGCACTCATGGTATTTTGAACTACTTAGCATGCATTACATGTATATATTTTTTGTGATAATGAACAGTTTTTAATTCTAAGATTTAGGCGCGATGTAGGGACTTAGGTTACTCACCTTATTAGGAAGCTTTCGCAACCACTAGGCATTCCACTTCCGTGAACACAGAGAATGTATTGTCAAGTGCCTTTCATAACATTGAAATCTTTGTCGATGGTTGATGAATTGAAACAGCAATTTCTTCCTGGACTGGAGGCAAACAACATATTTGCAATTTTTCAGCTCCGAAACGCCAAACAAAGCTTTTGTTCCTATTCATCAATTTTCGCCAAAGACATTCCAGTTGTTCATTGTGATTTGACTTGCATTTTCAATACATTTGCTGTGTCCTTAGATTCGTCCTGCGTCGTGTGCAAATACTTTCTATATGCACATGCGCTTGGGGCAGGTTCCTTGTTTTACCGAATAGTAAATCGCATCGAGTGCGCTGTGTCACCACAAAAATTATCACCATCATTTTATTTGTATTTTGTTTCCTAGCTCTGCTACTGGAATACAACATTGTGGAAACTTCCTATCGTCACTTGTACCAAGAATCAGGCAAGAGTTCGGTAAGTTCTCTTATCTAAAAAAAGTATTATCATTACTTTGTTTTCTATTTTTAACACGTAAAATAAAGTGCAGTAGGTTTCACGACGCACCTTGTCTTTTTCTTGGGCAAATATTAGTCCTGAAAAGAACCAACCAAACTCGACGTTTCGACACGTGTGTTCTTGTCGTCTTCAGGTTAATCAGTAAAGTTTGTAAAAGGAGGTATTGTATACTCTGTCAAGTTGCCGTGCATGTCAAAACGTGAAGATTGAGTCGTCCTTTTCAGGGCCAACATTTGCCCAATAGATATACTCTTTTTACACAGGATTTTCTAAGCCTTGGACTGTCGCGAACCCCGAACTATCCTTAACCCCGTTCTTTTTTAGGTGATCTGTCAATCGACAGATTAACTATTAATTTCGTAAGAATTTTCTTTTTTATTTATTATTTCTTAACTTTTATTTTTCCACCCATTTCTTGTTACCATAAAATCTCCAAATCTACTCCATCAATTATCTTCTAAATATCATCAGTTATGGGGACTTATCATGTCATCTGGATGAAACCAGTTCAAGGTCAAAAGGTCATCATGACGTCATCTAGACGCCATTTTGTAAAATCACATAATCATATCTTCATTATCAATTGTCAAAAATTAACAATATTCACATCACATTAACTTCAGGTCAAGGGTCAACTGTCCATGTCATTAAAGGTCATGTAAAGGTCACGACGTGCGCGTACGCGCGCGTCAAAATTTTAAAATGCTCAAAATCACTTTTTGACCAAAGTAGAGTATGAATCAGGTCATTTTAAGCATTTCAAATATTTGCGCGCGCGCACAGTTCCGCGCGCGTTTCTGCGCGTAACGGCACTATACAACATAGGATCACCATTTTTTTATATCAATGCATCCGTAATAAAATTCAGAGTAATTTGATACCTTGATCAACTTTCTACAAGTAATAAAGGAATTAGCCTCCATCAAAGTTTACAGCACGCGCGCACGCGCGCACTAAACATAGACAATATATGTGCAAAAATATGCCTATACAAAATTCATAATAGCTTTTAAAGTAGTCCGTTGACCCCCATTTTTTTCACATTTGAATGGAGTATAGATGGGAGATATAATTTCATGTCACATTTGACCTGAAATTATATCATGACGTCATGAAAATGACGTCTGAACTAAAAAATTCCATTTTGCTACTTATGACGTCATCATAATTATGCTAATTTGACTCTAACTCTGTAAATATTGGTCAATTTTCGCTCAGTTTTCAGTATGTTGTAGCTGAGGACATACTCTTTCTATTTTGATGGCTATATTAACATTTAAAGGAATGGATCATCCTTAAAAAATCCAAGTTAAAGAGTTATGTCATTTTCGCTCATTTTGTGTGCAATCTCTATGGGAAATGACTTTTTCTCAAAACTGGATTTTACATTCCTCTATTTCGCGAGCCATATCTCCATTTTTTCTGGTCGGTTTTCTTTGAGCTTTGAGTATGTTGTAGCTGAGATTCTTAGCTATCGGAAATGTTCATTTATTTTCCGATCAGATGCCTGGATAATCCATTTATTTCACTTGCAAAATTGGATTAGAGATCCTCTTCATTTGCTTATGTGTAGAGTCCTTGGCAATGTAAATGTCAGTTGTAGTGGTCACTAATGATTGTAAACAGCAAACTCACCTTTGACCTGTGACTCACAGACTGTGAAGTCTCTGAGATATGGTACCTAGCTAGCTCTCTCCGCCTCTCTCTCTCTCTCTGCCTTATCTTTCCTTTTTTTACATCATCACAAGACGGATTAAACTGCAACTTTCCTTTCTGACACACTTATCAAAGTTTTCTTCTCGAGTAAACATGAGTTTTGTGAACGTCGTCAACTTAATACTTTTGTGGGTTTCTATCTCACTTGGAGCAAACGTCACAGCCTACATTGTATCTTCCACCTCATCTCATATACAAGTTTTGTACTACCGTTTTTTCTGTTATTCACCAAGAGAAAAATCCAAAAGAACGTGTGTGCTAGCCAAGTCAGTTTTCTTATAACATCTGTGTGGTTTTGTGTCAGATATTAGGATTGTACAATAATTGGAACATTATATTGGAGGATTTCTACTTGGATTTGTCTACATGCCTTAAGTTGGTAAGGTGCTTGGATATTGTCATTCAATCATATAACCAACCCCCGTTTCAGTATAAAAGTTAAAATATTGCATATTAAAATATAAAATACATGTATATCATGATACTGTATATATCTGTCACATAACTTTCCCTTTTCCCGATTTTCAAGTTATCAACACATTCTTTTCAGAATGACAGAGTTAGTTTTCATCATGATGATCATATTAATCTAAATTAACATGTAGATTGTATTATTCAACATATTCTTTTTTAAGAAAAGTTCAGTTTTCATCATGATGATCATATTTATTCAATAAACATGCTGATTGTCTTCGTGTTCATAAAATCAGAGACAGATCACCTAATTCGTCCTCGTGACGAATTAGAATTCTAGTTTCTTTTTTTTTTTTTGCTTTTTACACATGCCAAATTGTTTTTGCTAACCCCGGATAAGGATGCTTGCTTTTCACACACGAAACTCGCTAGCCCCGGACTAGTGGTAGTTCATGAATATTCACGAGCGTCGATGAGGAAAGTATTAAAACACGAATTCCAACTCGCTGACTTATAGCGCACTTTTTCTCATCGCCGTGTTTGCTGTTCATGAATATTCATTATGCTTACCTCTGATTAGACAACAGAGCCGGCTCTGTTGCGGGGCATGATTGGGAGCGCTTGGTCCACTTCCGTTTTACACTAGCGATCTTAACCCCGTACCATTGCTCTTAGCACCGCAATTGCTGGGATAACCCTGCCCTTTTGCAGGGCCAAATAATCCCGTACTAAAGGTGGGGTTAGCCCAATTTGCACAAATGCTGTGGAAAAAGAATGTGGGCTAAGCTTAACCCCGTATAGGTGGGGATAAGTGGCAATTTAGCCCCACCTATAGTACGGGGTTAAGGAAATTTAAGCATGTATAAAAAGGGTAAAAGATACATGTGTCATAAAACCTACACTAGTCTTTTTCGCCATGAAAACCTTCAGAAGTTGCGTAAAATATAATACTACACCGACACCGACTGTTTCTGCTACAGTCATGCCTGTACGTCTCATAGACCATATAGACTACTCGAACTACTACAGTAAACACTGATTTCATTAGAAAGTCTGTAAAACTAGGGTTAATTGTCAGTATATCATTGAGGTTCTAGATTTGGTACAGTTACATAAACCGAATTTTTTGTTAAATTTTGAAATCAGCGCTGAAAAATGTTCACACTGAAGATCACCAACATACATGTAGATAAGCACACGTGGGATAATGTATTACTATTGCTTTGAATGTCGGCCCGCGCTTGACCGGAATCCTGTGCTTATTTGCTAATTTCTCAGAAATTACACAATTTCTTACAGAATACTTTGGCACATATTTTTACAAACAGACACTTTGGTGGACATTTCATTGGATTCTTAATATCGTTACCACAACTGGCATTTACCTTTCAAATAAATCCAGATCGGCTGTGAATACTGACCAGCCGAATATTAGATTTAGCTTCAAAGTTGTAGATTTGAATATAAATCTAAAACATTTGAATTTAAATCTTTTGAGATTTGAAAGTTAATCCTAAAGATTTAGAATGAATCCGAAATTCTGCTGGTCACTAAACACAGTCGATCTGAAATTATTTAAATCATGATTGGAATTAAGAGTGTACTAAATGCTATTTATATATCACCATTATCTTTTTTTTACAATCCTCCCCACCCTCACCACTTTCGTTATCATCATCACCGAATTCAATAACACTTTCATTATCATCATCACGATCATCATCGTTATCATCATCACCACTACTATTATCTTCGTCATCAAAACTGTCATCAACACCACTTATTACCGTCATCTTCATCACCACCATTGTCATCATCATCATCATCCTGCAGGCTCGTATCCGATAATGGTTGTGACCTTCGCTAACAGCATTTTGAACCAGTATGAGATCGTTGACGACATCACCAGAGCTGGTATGGAGAAGAACAGTCTATTCTTCATTGAGAACTACACAGCTTTGAACCATGAGATGAATTCTAAGAAACACATTGCTCTTCTCAAGATCCTGGAAGCCTGCATCAAGCGAGCCGATGATACCATCACCTTCCGCTGGCGAAAAGAGAAGGAACCCGTAGTCAAGCCTGAGGGCCACAAATGTAAGATAATGTAAATAGTTCCTACACATGCCACATCACGTCGGGGTGGATGAATTTGTATACTAGTCAGTACATTGTGTACTTATTAAGGTTACGTACAAGCACGTAGGTTACGCTTAGTTTTGTCTTGATATACTTTGATGTTATTTGCAAATTCTGGCAGTTTGTACAATCCATTCATTTACCATGGCATTTCATATTTCGATATTATGGAAGCTCAAACGTGCCACCCAAGATGTTCAGATAATCACCTTGTCGTGTTTACAAATTTTTGGAAAGATAAGATAATAAGATCTTGGGCCTGTTGCATAAATCTTTTTACCCGAGAAAACTTTGGTAAAAACTGACAACTAAGGTTAGTCTGATTTCTGACATTAACTTTAACACTGGGCAAAAACTCCGGTAAAAACAACCTGAGTTTTCTCAGGTAATTTGTTTGTATGCAACGGGCCCATCGTGTGTACATCGCGTTCGAGAGATGATGAGGTGAAAAGATCTTGTATCTCATCATATCTATACCCGTAGGAGAAACAGGGTTGGCGATTTTTTTTATTTAAAAAAAAAAATTAAAAAAAATCGGATTTTTTTATTTTTTTTTAAAGTTCCTTCGAAAAAAAGGGTAATTATCCCCCCTTACTCTTACAATGACATCAATATTGATGTTATACATTTCACCCATAACATTGTTCTTAACCACATATTTTGTAATTAAAATCCAGTAAAAAATGACAATTAGAAATAAATTTGAGGAATCATGTATCTGAACTTAATTCTATCATACATAGGCCAATGAAGGAATATTCCATAGGAAATTCCCAGTGAGTAGAGAAAATTCCCCTCTGGGATTTTTCATTCAAACGTTTAAAAAATCCAAGAGAAAAAATCCCTTATCAAAACTGCCAACAAACCCTTTGCCAATTACTCGTATTCATGTATATTGTAAGAAAAATAATTCAAATCAATGATTTTTTTTTCAATTAGTCAGAGCTTTACAATAGTCAAAGAGACACTACAACTGTATATGTTTAGGATCTTTTTAGTTTGATAAAACGCTCTTCTCTTGCTACAGATATAGATGCAAAACTCTCAGTTTTGGAGAACAATATAGGAGATAGCTTAGTCAAAGGGTGACTATACTACATTATGTTACTGTGATATTTTACACTAATCTACAATTTTTATTCCCATATTCTCTACAAAAAAAATCATCCATGTTTCATCCATGAAGTATGAAAACAAATCTACTTACTTTTAACTTAAAGGATAAAAACTGCAAAACTGCTTAAATTACAATATATGTATTACAAAAAGAAGTATTTTCTTTTAAATGAGACACAGCTTACAACTGCCAACGATTGTAACTGAAGTACCTGCATCTTAACATTTTAATGCAGTGTTAAATGTTTATTCTGAGTTTTGCAAATTGTTGTTATAGAACTCTTTCCATTGTTACATGCAGATACAAAACTTCCATTATTTGTAGCACTGAACATAAAATGGGCTGCAGTGACTTAAAAGGTTTAAAAGAGAAAGCTTTTCTCAACAGTCAAATTATGACTGTACTACATTATGTTAATGTGATTTTTAGAATTATGTTATTTAAAACATCAAATGTATGATAAATGTAACAATACGAAATAAGAGGCATGTTAAATATGTTGATTACATGCATGTATCATTTTTTTTACATGACAGAAGTAGTTATGTGTAGGCGAAGGATCAAAACTGGAAAACTGCCAACAAACCTTTTCTCATTGACTTTTATATATTATATATTTTTTTTTACAAACTGCTCTCTGAAAAGTGTTTTGGATTATGTGAAAACTTTATGTTAAGAAAGAAATTGACTTATAATAACTGACAAAGAATGTAAAATTTCAGAAGAAAAACTCGACATAATTTACAAAAAAGAGTACCTATTGACAACATACATCTGTAGTTTTTACGGAATTACCTGATTTTATTAATTTGATTTTAATTTGTTTTAAGTAGATATGAAGACTTTGTTGATCTTTTGTTGATATAAAGTTAATTCAAAGTTTTTCAGTTGACTTGAAGAATTAAAACTGCATTGAACAAATACTTTGTCCATGATTTGTACATTTTTCAATGGAAGTGATTTAAATCAATGATTTAAAAAAAATCATGGTGATTTAAATCGCGATTTAAATCGTTGATTTTAATCCGCCAACCCTTGGAGAAATGATTAGATGGCAAGATCTTGGATATCGTAATTGAGAGGTGACGAAATCCAAAATCGCCCGGTCATCTGACCATCTCTCCAACAGGACAAGAATAAATCTAAGATCCTGTCATCTGACCAGCTCTTCAAAAGGATGGAGACATAGCTCGTCATCTGCTCAGTTTTTCTGAGGGATGTGGACACAAGATGATTATCGTGGTACCTTTAAACTTCCATGCAATAAACAGTATGGGTCAACAATAAGATAAATACACATGGCATTTTAATATTGCAAAAAGAGCTGTACGGATTTCTTTTCGGTCTTGTTATTTTGAGTATTTCTTTAATACTAGTTTGTATACCTAAAGTTACATTGTCATGATCGGTTAAATAAAAAAAAGAAGCTATATTTGTCCTTTTGTGATGATTTGACTTTGAAGAGAGACATCCATACCTATCCAACTAGACATTTATTCTTTCCACTTGTTCACTCCGAGGAGTGCTTTAGTCCATAGATCAATTTGCTACTTTGATATAATTACATGAATTTGCTATCATTCAACAAGAATATAAATGATTTATTCTCTCAAAATAGTTTAAATTATTTTTCTTCAAGTACTTTTCATAATAGAAATGCATAATGCTGCTTTGTTTTATTCAAGATGCAAATGATGTGTATCTTAATATGATACAGGTGAATTATTTTAGTTTTTGTATTGACCTATTTTTGTTTTACGAATATTTATTTCGATCCTTGTTTTAGTCAAAAATAACCACTACGATTTTATGATAAGGGACTCTGCGCTTCGAGCATATTATATGATTGTTCCTATTATGTATTATCTCTATCAATTCATTTTTGGTTAAAGGGGGAGTGAGCTGTGGAACTTTGTGTGGTATCTCATTGACTGTGTGTTATAGATACGTAGTCTTAAAATATACGTTTTGAAATATCTAGCAATACTACAGAGAAGAGATTGAGCTATAATCGTATTTGTATTGAGAAGCTAAAATGTTCTCAAAGGAAAGTAATTGTTTTGCTACATATTAACATAAGTATTACGGAATATACATTGAGTAGTTAATAAGATATTATCATTTAAGTGGTTCCATATTATTATACTACATTAGCATTATGGCTATAAAGGAGTCTGGCCATGTATGAGTAAGGAAACTGGCTATGTATGAGTAGTTGAGGACTCGAGATGGCGCTATTGGTTCGTATCTGCTTTAAATACGCGCATTTTATATTTTTTTCACTAACATGCTTGTTTGTTCTTCATCACTGCCTTTCTTTTGTTTGTTTGTTTCTTATGTTAACTTCGTCTTGGTATGGTCAAACGTTGTCAATGTAAGAAATCATTACATACCTCACCTCTTCTGTTCAGTTAACATGTTTTATCCACGGCAGTTCAAAGGGTGCACGTTATATTGTCTGTTATGCGCATTATTGTACTGTTTTATAATTTGCCAAAGTGCATTGTTTTCGATTTATATAGGCCCTTACATAAATGCTTGATAGCCGCAGTTAATTTGGCGTAATGATGATGATAATAAAGTTTAATAATAATGGCGATAGTAATGTTTGAATAAATACGCAACTACCTCCTTGATTTATTTTGATGTTCATATAATCTGAGAATACCAGAGCAATTTCTCCGATGTATATTAGCATGATTACCAATGATGATAAAGATGATCATAATGACACTAATTGTTTGATGAGGTAAATTGCCAATTTGTCTACTGCCCACTCGTCCACTTACCATATGGTCTGCATTCGTTTATGCTAATGCGATTAAGTCCATCACCATTTCGTCTAACAACCATTTGGTCCAATAATCACTTCGTTTAATCACAATTTTGTCTATGACGATTTCGTCTAATAACCAGTTGGTCTAATATCCATCTTCTCTTCATTCGTTTTGCCCAATGTTCAAATAGACCAAATGGTTTAAGGAGCTGCACTGGGTTCGATTCCGGGCCGCGGCACCTATGCCCGTGAGCAAGGCATTTAATGTGCAAAGCTCTTTTATCCTGCTTTCAAATAAATGAAAATGTTATATGCATTATTGGTAACTATACATGTGCGCTTTTAAAAAAAATGGTTTATGAACTAAATGGCGATTGGACCAACCGATTATTAGACGAAATTGTGAGTTAATGCAATGTCGATTGAATCATGGGATTTTGGACGAACTGATGGTAGACCAAATCATATTAGACCAGTTGTTGGCAATTGGACAAATTGGCATTGGACCAAATGAAAATAAACCGTTTTATTTATAACTGCCTACGTTTTTTTATTTTGTTGCTTAGGTTATCAACTCATTTGGCCTATTAATGTGCGATGAGTATGGTCTATTGAATGTCAGTCAGACTGCATGTCCCAAGAAAATGGCTTCTTTCATCCAAGTGATATTCATGACTTGAGATGTTTTGCATGTTTAATGAGCGTGATGCGGACCAAAACACCTCTTTTCATTCGGTCATTGCTGCACTTATTGTGCGTTGAATTTCATGAATTTGGTACCATTGTAAAGAAGAATCATTCTTTCAGGTCATGTGTTTGAATTTATTAAAAGATTTTGTAATAAAGATTAAAATTTTGATCTAAAATACGCTACAAAATAAATGTTTTCACCTGACAAAATCTGCTATTTTCACACTTTATTTTTGTTAGAGTGTAAATGATTTTTATATCATGATAAAGCTGAATATGTGTGCTTTAAAATGACATAGGTTTCAAAATAAGAATTCATTTAATCGGGTCAAGATCACATTTTTCATTTGTCAAGTACATAAAGCAGCTTCAAAACAAGAATACTGCACTCTGATTGGTCAAAGAGACCACACAATGGCAAATTCCAATGATTCCAGTGCCTGGGTTCGTGGGAAGGTCACACTTTCCATGTGGTAACCTCCTCAAATACCCCGCGTCTATTGTTCTGTGAAACTTATCCAGCCAATCAGAACTCTGGATTTCATGCAATTACAAAATTTCAGAAATCTCGTCTTGTACCTTGGTGGGAAAAGTGTGATCTTGACCCGATTAAAAGGTGCCGCTTAATAAGAGTGGCATTGTGAGAAAGTACAGAAGTTCAGCCTTATGTTGATGTAGATATCATTGAGGCTCAAAATAAAAAGTTTTGCACAATTTGCAAAGGAAAACAGGGGAAGAAAATTCAGGTTTGAGGCACATTTTCAGGCCATAAATTTACTTATTTAACAAAATAATGTAAACAAAATGAATAACCCATATGAAAAAGTAACTTTTACTCTATCTGATGATGCAATAATATTTTACTTAACTCGAGATTAAAACAGGTATAGTCTTAGAGAAAGAATATCTCACGAATCACGATATTTTGCGAGGATGATTCAGCCACGAGATGATTTGGATGAATCTGGCCTTATTGCTCATTAGCATAGGGACCTGCGGTCTGACTGATGTATAATTTGGTTTGTTAAATAATAATACAGCTACTCAGCTGAATGATGTTCAATTATTGATATTGTAGTAATATGATATTTGGTGCCATTTTTTTAATTTCCTTGATATTATTTTTCATGAAAATGGAATACTGCCCTCTCTTGCTCGTTGATTTGATTAAGTGCTGTATGTAATATCTAATCGGGCAGGTACAACAGAAATTATTATTTATATCTAGATAAATATTGATTTGCTGTGGGTTTTTTTCGCTGGTCGTGAAACATACCTACAAGTTGTAAAATCAAATTAGATTATCTCTTCATGTAATAAAATCAAGACAAATCTACTTCTCATTTGGAGCAAAAACAACTATATGGTAATAAGCAAAGTTAAAGTATACTTTCTGCACGTCGTGCTATGTTGTGCAATTTTCAGTGATTCAATAATAAAATTGGTTACACGGTGTTGTCGTATCTGTTTCTTTAGTTAGTTTTCATGTTTTCACAGACAGAAGAGGGATTTAAGGACAGAGTAGTACTTTGTTGGATAAGGTTTTAAAGGAACATAATTAATAATTCAAAATGATATGCTCTGATTCGATTGTTCCTTCCTTTCACTTTTAAAGCGGGCTCGGGGGCCAGGCCCCCCCCCTTCCCTCAAAACAGTTTCATAATGAAGAAGAAAGGAGGAAAAATTGATGTCTTGTTACATTGTACTTGATATTGCTCCACAATCTATCCAAAATTCATATTTGTGAGTCAAACTGAATCAAATATTTTGCTTAAACGCTTCGCTCAATCGCATTATTTTTTGGCTCCATTGCAATATGTTGCCACCTCGAATTACCAGCTCATATACGTCTCTGGTTCTGTGATTCAATACGCCAAAGTTGATTAATAATTGCTACTATCCATAAAAATTCAATTCAATTTCGGTTTATTAGATATAAAACATAATACAATGCTGTAGTCCAAAGACTAATTGAGCAATGTTTACATTAAATATTATTTACATTCGAAGGTAGTTATACACTTAAAATCATTCACATTTAAATTCAAGATACAGTCTGGGATATAGATAATTGTGAATTAGGGGGGGGGGGACTGTTTTAAACTTAAAAGTATATTGAATAGAATTGAATTTATTACCAAATATCACTGTCAGGTACAATTAAAAGTAATAGTACATTACACATAAACAAAACATTTGGTAATTGGAGCTAACATAATAGCAAGATGCTAATCGAGGTTAGCCCCAAATAATGTCATTATCATAGTTTTAAACAATAAATTTAGCTAAATCTCAATATTGTAAATCAAATCCAATACTAATTCTACCTATCACTGCTGCAGAAAATTTCGATCATTTTCAGTGAGCATATTTACACTCTTTACAAGAAAAAAAATATCTTAATTATTCACAAAATCTTTATATAGAATTATTTTTTTTCAGGCAGTATTTTACCATACCAAATTAATTATAATCTTCCAGTAGCATTAATTTTAACGATTTGCTAAATAGTTTACGACTGGGGGTGTTTATGATATAACAAGGTAAGAAATATAATTCAGATTTGATTTGCATTATAAAGTTATGAAATAGATTTTTGGAATCAAATGTAACGAAACAGAATTAATAATATTCATAGAACTTTCTAATAAAAAACACAACGTTTGGGATATGAAATCCATTCAGGATAGAACAGAGATTACTTTGAGATATGAAATCGAGGGTGGTGAATTAAATCACAATTATTCTAAACAAAATCAAGAATTAAGCAATAAATTGACATAAATATAGCAACTCCCTAACGATTAAAGAAAACAAAAACATGCATATAAGTTTTTTAATCTTTACTGAGCATTGACTAGTCTGACAAGTGACAGCACGCTCGTTCAGTTCTAGTAAAAGGAAGGTCCAAATGATGGGAATTACTCGGTGTACCTCGTGAGACATGTTGCCGTTCAGCTCGTACCCGGAGCTGGTAGCAAATGACGATGTCGCGATGAGACAAGGATTGACTTGGCAAAGTTGATCAGGTCTTTTTCTTCTCTTGGCTGGGAAATGAATGAAAAAAACCGTTCAGGAGTTCCTCCCAGTGATGCTGGTCTGGGTACAATATCATCCTAAGACATGGGCGAAAATCCCAGGGGGGACATGTCCCCCCTACTCAAAATAGTAAGGGGACACAATATCAAATGCCCCCCCCCCCCTACTATTTGTGGTCTTTTATGATGGTAAGAAATACAGCATTCAAAATCGAAATAAAAAATGTATTTTAGAACGAGATGACCTTACTTTCGGGATCATAACCTTTGTTTTTTTTTGCTTGTCAAATTTTCCAGCCTATTGTCCCCCCTAGCTTTTGGGACGGATTTCCGCCCCTGGTTTAGGAAATTACTTGACCGACCCACAACTGCCAAACTAACACATGCATTTGTTTCCTGTCACCTGGATTACTGTAACTCAATATTTTCCAACCTTCCTCATACATACATTGTTCCACTTCCATGGGTTGACATAACTCCCATTCTGCGTTCTCTTCATTGCCCCCCCCCCCCGGAGGGGGGCACTAAGTGTATAATGCATAGTGGGTATGTGCCGCGGAGGGGACCCCCATTTTTACACTCAAATTTCCGTTCCAATGCATAGCATTTTTGTCTTATTGATAAAGAAGAACAAAGAAAGCCGCTCCAAGGCATAGCATTTTCTTCTTATCGAGAAAAAAAAAAGAAGAAATCCGCTCCAAAGCTTCGCATATTTCTTGTTACGCCGTTCCGAGATGCAAGTTTGGTGAAGAGCGCCGTCAGCTCTCCGCGAGTGCACCCGGCGGGGCCGCGCAAGCTATATCATGCACAAATGATCGTTCCATAGGGATGCATACGCACTCACACTCTGGGATCCGTTCCAAGGACCTCCGTTTTCACAAACATTTGTAGTTCCGAGGACCCTCCTTTTTACAATAAGCCCGCTCCGAGGCCCCCTTTTTTTGTCTCGACCGCGGCACACCTCCACCATTTTTTGGTCGAGTGCCCCCCCCCCCCTCGGGGCTCCCCATACATCACCGTATCTTTTAAAGTTCTCCTCACCTACAAAATTCTCAATGGCCAAGCCCCAAAATATCTTACAGATCTCATTTCCTTACGCTCTAGTATCTCTTCAAGACCTCCTCGTTCATCATGTTCATCGTCTACAATGTAGTTAACTCCTGGACCTCGAACCTCTACAAAATATGGTGACCACACTTTTTTCTTCAATTGCCCCTTCCCTTTGGAATAAGCTACCATCTTGCATTCATAATGCCAAGTCTGTGAATCAGTTCAAAACCCTACTCAAAACCTACCTGTTTAATAGATAATTCACAGTTGTGGGTCGGTCAATTGGAGGTGCACACAAGTTTTGAGTTTTGATTATTAGTATAGCTGTATTAGCTGTGCCATTTTCCCCTGCCACTTTTATTACTATTTTTTAAATATTTTTTTTAACCCAAGTACAAACCATGAACAAAACACAGTGCGCTTAGAAACGCCAGTAGTAAGCGCCTTATAAATGTTATGTATTATCATGTAAAGGGCTCCTCACTGAACGCGAGTGTAAGACAGTATTGACGGAAATGCATTAAGGAAAGTCTCTGGGGAATGATAGGCATTTCAAGAAATTTTATGCATATTTTTTTAGGGTCAGTGTGGATAACTTACTCGTTTGTAATATTTCTTTTCAAGAAAACGAATCGTCAGCAAATCAAAAGCAAAGTGTCATATCTTTAATTCGTAACTAAAGACAAACGTCTATTGGAGAGTTATAAATCTAAATCATTAATAACTGTGGACGCAAATATATGTTCAAAGGCATTAGCGAATAGAACAATCAATCTTTTAGATGAAATAATAGACAAAAATCAATTTTGCATTCCTACGAGGAAGAGTAATCTGAAACTGACATATAGCAAAATCATTCATTGCTTCAGTAGGTTTTAAGAAAGCGTTTGATTTCGCTGCACTCAGGTGTGTCAAAAAAAAAAAAAATACTGGGTAAAAATGTTACATGAGGGTAATTAAGTGTCCAACCAACATTTGGCATATCCTTTAGGCATTTTACAGAGCAGTTAGTAATGCTGACTTTCTAGTTCCCACTTCTCCTTTATTTTATATGAACATCATGTTTTGTAGTTGGAAGATGTTTATCTTCTGCAATTGCGGTCGCTCTTGTATAATTTTCAGAGGTGATTTGCCATTGACGTTAGCATATTTATTTCATAGGAACAACCAATTTCATAATTACCCAACAAGAAATGCTACAGCACTGCGTATTCCTCATGCAAGGACAATATTTGCTCAGAAAACACTGATCTGTACAGGGCCAAAGTTATGGAATTCTTTGAACTCCAACATTACCGGGTCTGTTAGTATTTCTGTTTTTAAAAGGAAATTGAATTTCTTATTTTTTTTAATACATTTATGATGTATAATTGTTTTTCTTTTAAATACATGCAGAACTTTGTGATTAGCAATATAATTTCTGTAAAATGTCTCGACCAACTGGTACATGTACATGTACTCCTATCATTAAGTACTAGTAGTCATTTCAATTGCATTTTTGTTACAAATCTCTCATCTCTTGCCATTTTCTAGCTTGTAACTTCGTGCTCCCCCGTTTTTCCATCTATCTATTTGTCTATCTATATTTTATACCTACTTTTTTTTCAACATATCCATTATTTTTCTGTAAATAGATTTTAACTACATATGTATCCTTGTATAACCTTAGTACAACTTTTTTTTCTTTTTTTTTTAGTATTATGAACCAGTTAAGCTAGAATCATTTTTTTTTTCAATTATGTGTAGAATCAAGTTTTGCTTTAAACAAACTATAACGTATTGTTTCAATACTGAGGACCATATAACAAGCCTGGCTTCCAAAGGTCTCCTCGTCTTCCTTGTCTTTATATTACTTTCCTTTAATTATCGATGTTTGTTGCTTTTTAACGTCTTTGATATATGCGTTAGCGTATAACTGTACCTTGTGTCTATGTATTTTGTTATATGTTACTTTTTCAAGGAGGATCAATAAAGTTTGAAAAATGTTGCCCACTCTAAAGAAATTGCTGGTTATTTATTTTTTATCCTTATTGGACAATTCAGAATTGATTTCTGTTAACGATTGGATCATTGCTAACAGGCTTTCCTTGATTCTTGTTGAAACAAGCTACATGTTATTCAGCAACACCCTAGCAACATTGCCAGATAATATTACAATCAGTGATGTTCAGATTACTGAAGTCCTGAGTACAAAATTCCTTGGGGTACACATTGATAGTAAGCTGAATTGGAAAGTTCACACATCTTATTTATGTAAACTTCTTCCCAGAAATTCAGGAGTCATTAATTCATTTAAGAGAATATTCCCAAAAATATGTTATACATGTTGTACTCAACCTTCATTGTGTCTTGTATGACTGCATCCTTGCATGGGGTGGTGACGCTACTAAAGTTCCTTTAGATGGGTATTAAAGTCCAGAAAAGGTCATTAGACTAGTATGTGGAGTAAATATACTATTTCATTCTAATATTTTGTTTTATGAAAACAAGTTCCTTAATTTACATGGCATAGGCCTATTTGATCTCAACCTCGGTTTCATTATGTATCAATTAAATAAAAGAGAACCTCCACTTGCTCTTGCTTCATTGTCTGTTAGAAATGACCAAATCCATGTTTACTATACAAGACAAGTATATTTTCTCCACTTGCCATTGGTCAAAACTAGTTTTCGGCTAAATACACTTGTTTATACGGCTCGGTGTAAAAAAATGGAAGAGGTAAAAATGGCAGGGGTAAAATGGCAGAGGTAAAAATGGCAGGGGTTATAATGGGAGAGGTAAAAATGACAGCTATGGGTAAAATATGGCCAGTCTTAAACCCCCATGCAATGAATTGTCAAAACAGCCCCCGCATGTACATATATTAAATTATAACTGCATGTCACGATTAGGCATTATAATCATGTCTCAATCGGCCAAACAATGCTATTTACGAATTCGTTGGAGGTGTACCGCCAACGATTTTTAAAAAGAATTTATTAGGAGCAAATGGAACTGCACTATTCTCATTCATTGTTTTGTAACATTCATTTTTGTCTGGCTGTTTTTTTTATATATCTAATATTTTGCCAGGTATACCGATACATAAATAAAGGAAGAGTAGACATAAGAGAGGTGGAGAGACAGAGAGGGTTAGGGGTCGGGGAAATCATAGAGAACATAACGGGAAAAGCTTAGGCGTTGAAATTGTCACGAATGATTGTGGTTAAATATTATTTCCTTATTTGTAATGTCGTCTGTACTATTCTTTTTGAATATTTGAATGACAATAATGAGCATGCGTTCCCAGGCTTGGCATTGAATATGTAACTAATTGTAAAATTTGGGCTCAATCGAGGGGAAACGTCTGGTTCAGATTCTTTGCACAAAAGAAGACCCTGAACCTTTACCACTGCATCCAATATGATATAAATGCCTTGATGGTCATAACCCTTGGAAGCGGAAGTGCCGTTGGGTATTTTGTACGCCATAAGTATCACCCTCTTGGTAATTAGCTTGGTATGCTAAAATGTAGATATTTGATATAAATCTTTGTTGTTTTTCAAACAGAAGAAAAACATTTTTTATTATCTAATTGTTATATTTTTGCTGTGATTCTCTACTGGACCTGACCTACAAGAATTTCATTTAGTTGAAATAATATTTCTCTTATTTTCCCCCTTAACCAAATCCCCTTTCATTTTGGAGTGGAAACTTTTTTTCTCCCCATATTTCTTACATGTTTGCCTCTGTCATTTTTACCTTTGCCGTTTTCAACTCGGCCGTTTTTTAACTGTTAGAAATGTTATACTTTTTTATTAAAAAATCCTGCAACAGAGTCTGGAGAACACCTGTAATCTTACTGCACTGTGTAATCTTACTTGCATTTGTGTAAAATTACAGAAATTTTTTTTGTGCGTGTACCCTTACAAGTTTATTGTAGTAAAACTATTTTCCCCTTTTTAAAACATCTATTCTGTAAAATTGTAGAAAAATTGTGGAAATCCTCCTGTTATTATAATTTACGAAAATTATCATTTTTGTTTTTTAAACCTGTTTTTTTTCTTCTGTAGAATCTACTGTTTTTTCCAATAGTGTACCTCGGCCACTCGAACCCCTGCCATTATCATATCTTCCATTTTTACCTTTTGTCATTTATGCCTCTGCTCTTTTTACCTCTGCCGTTTTTACCTCTGCCATTTTTACCTCTGCCATTATTACCTCTGCCATTTTTACCTGGCACCTAAAAAACGAACAGGATAGCATTTTAAAGAGCGAGCTGAAAGTTTGTATTTCCAAAATAAAAAACTTGACAATCGTAACACTTTTTCAAATCATGAACAGGATAGAAATTTTACTAAACTATATTACATGTAGATTCGAACGCAAAGTGTGTGCTGAAGATATGTCATTTCCGGCCTAAAATTTGTACTATTAACATATTTTAAAATCAAGGACAGGATAGTTAACTCACTAAATTTTGATTAATGTGAGCGCAAAGTGTATCCTGATTCTTTTTATTTTCCTACCAAAAAAGTCATTTTCTTTTCACATTATATCAATAAACAAGATAGTATCTGACTCAACCATAATTACTGATGCGAGCGTGAAGCGCGAAATGAATATTTTTTAATATTCAAATCTGAAAAAATGACTTTGCAAAATTATCATTGGGGTTATCTATGTGTACATTAAAATCCCCTAGGTTTGGCTGATGATTCACAAGGGCGTAGCTACAGGCGGAGCAAAAAAAGGGAGAAAGAAAGAAAAAAGAAAAAGGAGGGGGAAAATAAAAGGAAAAAAGAAGAGGAAAACTAGAGGAAAAAAGACGAGTGAATAAAATAAGGTAAGGGGGGAATTTGCGAAGAAAACTTTCAAGTCACTATATAAAATTTTCGCATATCTTGCTCCATAGGCCGATATGGAGCTTAAAATATCAAGTTTTGAAGTCAATACAAAAACCGTATGTCAGGTCGGACATCAATCTATCGTTATTTCTCTTTATCTATAAATTAATTTGTAAGTGTTCTGTAAAATGTTGGTTTAAAGGTCTAAATATCAGCATTTTCAGATGTCCAAGCTTACTATTCTGAATGTATATTCCATAAAATATTCAAAATATCCCTTTTTCAGGTGTGATTGCCAAAACATAGGCCTATCAGCTAGAACTGCGCGCTCGTATTTTGATTGGCAAGTATGTAAACCTTTGTATTAATTCTATAACAACCTACTTAAAGTCCCCTGCCCCTGGCTGTAATGGAATAAAGATTAATTATTTGAGGGTGATTTGCCTCTATACGTCCTATGCCATTTCGTCAGATAACCTTGTCGTCTAATGCCGTTTGATCCAACACCATTTCGTTCCATTCAATAGTGCGCAACTATTGTATTATGACAGCCGATGTTTAATCAATGATTCGAACGCAGAACATTTGGGGAATCCCATGACAACATGAATTATGGGCTGGAAAATGTTCTCCCAGTGCATTATGGGAATTCAGGTTCATTTGCAGACAACATAGTCAAATCGCTTTATTTCCCTTAAATGATCCTAATTATAATATACATGCATTTATTAGGCTGGTTTGTATTAAACTTGCATAGAGTTCTGAAAGACGTCGAAAGTCTAACACAATTTATACAGACCAACCTCCGGAAGTGGAAGCAAGGTCACGAGTAAAAAAAAGTTTGAGACTCCCTTTCGCCAACAAGCTGTACTGAACCAAGCACAATTACCATAAGAAATACCATTTCTCAGCAAATGAGTGCGCAATATCTATTCTTTCTGGTACTCTCAAGTTCACACTTTTTTTGTAATTTTCTGCAGGTGATATAAATCAGCCATAAAAGGGGATATGGATGAAGGAATTGTAAAGAAATGTTTGATTGGATTGGTCGTCGTTTCCTTGTTAGGCCCAGTTGTGACGGGTAAGTAAAACCCACACACCATACCGTGGTGTGCATGTAGCTCTCTCTCTCTCCCTAGGTGAAAGTTTATTGAAGTTGTGTGACTTTTGAACTTAATCATGTGGCCAAACCTTTGGCAAGACGATTAGTGATTCTTGATTACTTTCATGTCAAAATTTCATTAACTAGGTCCATATACTTTCAAAGTTGTGGTGACATCTCCAAAACTTAATCTTTGTTAAAATTTCAATATAGAACGACGCAGCTTTCCCCATCGTCGTATTGACGTCGTAAAACAGCGCCTACATGTAGTTTCTGCTATGCTATGCAGTCGAGGCAAAAATAAGTTAACCCTGATGTTCAATTGATTTTAAAAGCAGAAAAAAAATTGGGAAAGGTTTGATAAGAAATACCATAAGTTTTAGAAAACAAGTTATCGTTATTTTATTTTATGACGTCGCAGACGATCATTTTATCTTTTTTTATGGGACATAAATTCCCCAATCGCTTTTTTTTTTTAAAGTAAAAATGGTTAAATTCATGCAGTGGATATATCACTGGGAATATCATTTTACGCCGTCTTTCAAAAGAAAAAAAATGCTCTTTCATGTTCCATATTGTATGGCATGGGGGAGCTACTCGCATATGACGACATAGAGACGCTCTTTTTCGTTGATGGATTTCCATGATGTCTTCACAATTGTAAAATGGTTTCATTAAAACAACGTATCGTCTTGATGAACTTCCATTTTCTGTTATGCTTTCAACTATGCCTCATTTACACAGTGTGCTGCACTCAGCCCAGGTGGGTGTTTCATAAAGCTGTTCGTAAAGTTACGAACAACTTTACGCACGACTGGAACATGTTCTTAGGTCATAATTCAATTACATAGGGATATCACATAGCACAAGAAGGGTCAGCAGTCGTGCGTAAAGTCATTCGTATCTTACGAACAGCTTTATGAAACACCCCCCTGGTGAGGTAAATGGGTACCGGTAGGAAGTAATTCCTTAAAAAGCTGTGTGCGCTATGAACGCCTAGCTTAGCCGGGTAATATAGGAGCGCCTTGAGCACCTAACAAGGTGGATATGTGCGTATTATTAATACCCTATACTATTATTATTATTATTATTTAAACATACTACATCATTAAGTACATGTATTTAATATTGATTTTATTTCTTTCAGGGAATGTAGAACTATTGTTGCCGGTTCTCGTTGTACTCGCTGCATGTGCCAACGCTTGGTATATGTACAACAAAGGTTTGTAGTATATTTCTCTCCTTTTTCAAATCACAAGACCTAGCAATTCACACTGTCATTTAAATGCAGTTATATAATATATGATAATAAGATGTTTTAGTAATGACATTGATA